>NW_028318812.1:80000-137500 GCF_062004578.1 Staurois parvus
TGTTACTGCTGCTGCCTGATTACTCCCCACCACCCGCCCGGAGAAGTTCCCCACATGGCTGCTTCATTCATTCACAGAGGTCTGTGAATGAATGAACTACAAGTACTGACATCCTTCGTGGCTGTCGGCTTGTAGTTCTTAATGAACCACCATGGCCCTCCAGTAGTTTGAGTCTTCTTGTTAGAGTGTATCTGCTTGCGAGTACGGGATGTACAGGAACACAGAACACTGACAAGTCTGCAGGAGTTTTGCATGGCACCAGCGGTCTGCTGACCACTGATGCAATGCTTTTACAGACTCAAAAAAAAAAAAGTAAACGTAAATGTTTTTTTTTCCTGCAAAAAAAAATAAATGGGTATTTATTTATTTTAAGTGAATTTATTCTTGAATGGAACAAGCTGAAGTTAGAAGCTGATTGGCTACTGTGCATAGCTGCACCAGATTCTGAGTGCTCCAATTTTAGTAAATCTCCCCCACTGTTTTACTAGTGTACATATACAGTACATGAGCTGAGGAGTATATACAGTCTGTAGGAAGAACAAAGGAATATATATAGCAGTTGGACAGAAATATGGAAACACTACATTATTTGCAGGTGTGAAAGTGATGACGTTTCGCATTGAAAGATGTGATGTAATGTTGTTTTGCTTCCACTGTGTGATGAGACACCTAGCTTACAGGTGGGAAGACTCACTTTTGTCATTCACTGCGCGCGTTGCTATTAATATGGAGTTATGTTAGAAATGACTGAGCTTCAAAGAGGACAGATTGTTGGTGCCGCTTAGCTGGTGCCTCTGTGAGTGAAGTTGCCAATTTATTTGCCATGTCGCGAGGTACAGTATCAAAGGTTATGACGGCGCATACAGTTTCCGGAAAACATCGTAAGCAAAAACGCAGTTGACAAGGTCAACTGACCGAAAGAGGCAAAAGGTCATTGTGCAGGATTGTGACCTGGAATAGGAAAACAACTGCTGCAAAAGTGACTGCAGAGCTCAATCTCAGTCTTGCAGAGGGAACTCTGTAAGCAGCACCCATAAACTGTGGACGATCGATCAATGGAAGACTGTAATATGGTCTGATGAATTGAGCTTCACACTGTTCCCAACCACCAGACGTGTTTATGTATGGCAAACACCATCCCAAACTTACCACCAGGACTGTCTTGTGCAGTAAAACATGGTGGTGGTGCAATCATGGTTTGGGCTGCCATATCTTGGTATCCTGCAGTCCCCATCATCATCTTGAAAGGTAGAGTCACTGCCAACGACTATGTACAACTTTTGGTCAACCATGTGCACCCCATGGTGCAGACTTTGTTTCCAGAAGACAACACCATTTACCAAGATGATAATGCTCCGATTCACACAGCTGGTGTTGTCAAATCGTGGTTTGACAGGCCAGCAAACAGTCTCACACCTTCCCTGGGCGCCACAATCGCTGGTCCTCAATATCATAGAGCTACTATGGTCAGTTTTGGAGACCAAGGTTCAGGCTCGTTTTCCACCTGGGAGAACTTTTTTTGCATGAAGAATGGCATCAAATTCCATTATTCACCATCCAAGACTTATGTTTGTCAATTCCAGGAGAATTAAGGCCGTCTTGGATGCCAAAGGCAGTCCAACACTATAGGAAGGGCCGAGGAGTATGTACAGTCTGGAGGAAGGGCCGAGGAATATATGCAGTCTGGAGGAAGAGCCGAGGAGTATGTACAGTCTGGAGGAAGAGCCGAGCAGTATGTACAGTCTGGAGGAAGAGCCGAGGAGTATGTACAGTCTGGAGGAAGGGCCGAGGAGCATGTACAGTCTGGAGGAAGGGCCGAGGAGCATGTACAGTCTGGAGGAAGAGCCGAGGAGCATGTACAGTCTGGAGGAAGAGCCGAGGAGCATGTACAGTCTGGAGGAAGAGCCGAGGAGCATGTACAGTCTGGAGGAAGAGCCGAGGAGCATGTACAGTCTGGAGGAAGAGCCGAGGAGCATGTACAGTCTGGAGGAAGAGCCGAGGAGCATGTACAGCCTGGAGGAAGAGCCGAGGAGCATGTACAGCCTGGAGGAAGAGCCGAGGAGTATGTACAGCCTGGAGAAAGGGCCGAGGAGTATGTACACTCTGGAGGAAGGGCCGAGGAGTATGTACACTCTGGAGGAAGGGCCGAGGAGTATGTACACTCTGGAGGAAGGGCCGAGGAGTATGTACACTCTGGAGGAAGGGCCGAGGAGCATGTACGGTCTGGAGGAAGGGCCGAGGAGCATGTACGGTCTGGAGGAAGAGCCGAGGAGCGTGTGGGGCCTGGAGGAAGAGCCGAGGAGCCAGTGGGGCCTGGAGGAAGAGCCGAGGAGCGTGTGGGGCCTGGAGGAAGAGCCGAGGAGCGTGTGCGGCCTGGAGGAAGAGAGCTCCTTCCTTTTCAGGTCAATAGAGAGACCACAGAATGTGAGTTTCTGGAATACAGGAATCCAATACACATGGTTTATTAGTTTGTCCAGGAGTATTGCCTCTTTCACACAGGTGGTTAGGGGTAGTAAAAACAGGTGATTGAGCTGAAGTTTTAACACCCATGTGAATCTTCGCATTACAGCACTGACAGGGCTGCACACGCTGTGATGTTTTGATTCGCAGCTGCAGCATCTTTAACTCTGGCTTCAGAGTTGGACAGGCGGCACCACCTGTCGAACTTGCCATTGCGGTCAGTGGGGTTCACACGTATTTTATACAAGGTGATCATATCCCCGTTTTATTGCCTGAACTGATAAATTCAGACAGGTAATCTTACCTCCTTTCTATTATATGTGCAGTATGCGTGTTACATGTCTGGTCTGCAGACTGTAGAGGACATGAAGCTTGCTGTGTATAAGAACTTCTCTGATGACGCTCCCTGGCAGAGCCGTGCTGGGTATTTACGTTCCAGCTGTCACACTTTCTCCGGCTTAGCCCAGCACAGATTACAGTTCCAAATATTGACGCGTTCAAAGAGAGTGAATGCCGGTAAAATCTCGCTGTCTGTGTCAGTCATGTCTTCCAGTAATCTACAATGAGGAGCGATTTTTAGTTTGAGAGCGGCATAAGCAATCTCCGTCTCTGCAACAAGACATTGACATTTCAGGCACATACCTACTTGCAGGTATCATGTCTGTCGGCAGCTGTTTGTCATTGATGTTGTCATCTTGCGGTATAACCGTTTAGGAAGCGGAGACTAATTAAGTCTGTTATTTCCCAGATATGTGGAACGGCTGAGTGCGGAGCTTTTGGGTTATTGGTGTTAGGGGCATTTTGTAGTTTTTTCTGTTTATGGTGTTGTTTGGGATGTTTAATGTCTACATATGTCCTGCCAGTGGGTAGGGGGGAACGATGAGTGTTGTAGTTCTACATCTCAGTGTGTGTGTTCGATGGAAGACAGTGAGCAGGCAGGTAAGTGTCTGCAGAAGAGGCATTGCATGGGTCTTCTGCAATGCAAAAAAAAAAAACTGCTTGCTTGCAGTTTTTCAATAATTACATTTAGTTTCTCTTTCAAGATAGGGGGGACAATTCACTAAAGGTTCTCACATGCGTTATGTCGGTCACGTGACCACACATCGCATGCCATGCTCAAAATGTCAGTTCACTATTGCTAGTATGCGGTATTTACCGAAAATGGCAAAAAAGATCTTAAAGTCAATTCACAGAAGGAAAGAAATATTTAAATGCATGCAGTAATTCAGTAGTGGTCCAGGCATGCGGTATGTACTGATGACTGTCGTGGTTGTTAAGGAGCGGGTGGCCGCCACATCCCTAACAACCCATGAGTCATCAGCTGTTGGTGGGGTTCCAACTGTACAAAAAAAATTTGTTGACAATTGAAAATTAAGTAAAAAAAAAGGCCTTCGGGTCTGGTATGGATTTTGACTGAGGGGAACCCCTACACCAATGAAGAAAAAAAGGGGCGGGGCCACCCGGTGCCGTCGTTGGGTGACCCTGCCCCGTGGACATCATCGACCCAGCAGGCCCCAAGGTGATGACGTTACAAGGGGTCGTGGTCACTCGGGCCACCCAACATCACTGGGTGGCCCTGCCCCTTAGATATTTAGGAGCTCTCAGGCCAGTGGAGCCGTCTCTGTTTCCAACATGTAATTTCATAATTTATTGAGGGACATACAATTCAATTACGGATCAAAGCATGTCAGTGCTGTCGAACACACACCCTTCCGTCGCCACATGGAGGGTTCCCCCCCTTCCGTCGCCACACGGAGGGTCCCCCCCCCTTCCGCTGCCACACGGAGGGTTCCCCCCCCCTTCCGCCGCCACACGGAGGGTTCCCCCACCTTCCGTCGCCACACGGAGGGTTCCCCCCCCTTCCGTCGCCACACGGAGGGTTCCCCCCCTTCCGTCGCCACACGGAGGGTTCCCCCCCCTTCCGTCGCCACACGGAGGGTTCCCCCCCCTTCCGTCGCCACACGGAGGGTTCCCCCCCCTTCCGTCGCCACACGGAGGGTTCCCCCCCCCTTCCGTCGCCACACGGAGGGTTCCCCCCCCCTTCCGTCGCCACACGGAGGGTTCCCCCCCCCTTCCGTCGCCACACGGAGGGTCCCCCCCCCCTTCCGTCGTCACACGGAGGGTTCCGCTCCCCCCCCCTTTCGTCGTCACATGGAGCAAACTGGGCTCCTCTGTGTTCACAGCACCCAGGGGGTAACCCTGATGGCACCCCGGTTGAGAAACCCTGGCTGACAGAGTGCCTCTACCTAGTTAAATGGACTGTGGGATGAGATCCGGTGTGTACTGCCATGTATTATGTCTCTAAGTGATTTATTTTTTTATAAAATATCTGAAATGTGGAGCTGTCTGGTATATTATGGTGCTGACAGGGCCACCCACAGATTGAATATCAGCGATTTGCATGAAATGGTGGAAATACGAGCTGCGTATCGCCAGCTTTACACTTACATTGCAGATTGCTCTTTTAAATCGACCCGTGTTATTTATTTATTTCAGGTACTTATATAGCGCCGTCAATTTACCCAGCGCTTTACATAGTTACATATATACATATAGTATATTACCATCAGCCCCTAACCCTGGGAGGAAACCGGAGTACCCGGAGGAAACCCACGCAGGCACATGGAGAACATGCAAACTCCAGGCAGGTGGTGCTGTGGTTGGGATACGAATCAACAACCTGAGTGCAGCCAGGCAGAAGTGCTAGCCATTTAGGCACTGTGTTGTGGATATTTAGCTGTAATGGAACTATAAGTCTCAGCACACTCTTTCAGCCATTGGTTGGCCCCAAGGATTGGATCAAGTCATCACTGATGTCTTAATCCTTGAGGGCCCTTTTAGACCAGCTGCAATCTGTAGAGATGCATTGACTGGGCAGAGTTCTTTGTTTCCGATGATGTCAGTTCACACCCCAGAGCTGCATGTAGTACTTTTTCAGTGCAGCAAGTTGCAATACGAGCCACGGCATCACCAAGCCAGCACCTTACCAGAGGAAGATGTCAGCGCGATCACATGACCACTACACCAGCAGCATGGGGATCACAGCTTCTTTATGCAGCACGGTCCATAGGGGGGTGGTCAGGATGTTTTGGAGTTCTCATTAATTTTTTTTTTCTTTTTTTTTGCGTGAAAAGGTCAACTTACCCTTTAGAAAAATACTTGGAGTCATTTGTCACTCTGGGATCGACATTCAGCAGCCTCTTATCAGTTGCTCACTGGTTCACACCATAGAAATGCGGTCCAGGTTTTTTTATGTGTTTTTGGTGCGTTCCTGTTCTTCTTCCTTTTTTTTTTTGTTTTTTTTAGTGTTTTTGATGTGTTCAGGTAATCTTTTCCTTTTTTTCTTTAAATAGGGACATATGCGTTCCAGTGCGTTTTTGATGCATTTTGCCGCGTTCCAGTACAGTTCTGTGCAGAAAAAACGTAGCCTGTTTTTTTTTTTTTTTTCTTCAACTGGAACTGCAAGCACTGATGTGAACTATGACATTGACAACCATATCACCTACTTTCTGTGCGTTTTGGATGCAGAAAAAAGCAACTGAAACGCATGGAGTGTGAACTGGCCCTATAGTAGACTGATCTTAAACCTACTCCCACCCCCATTCTAAGCCCTATACTTACTACCCCGTAGAAGGAAGATGTCTATACTTGCCTATTCCCTGGACAGTCCGGTCACATGATCTCCACAGCATTCAGCCTCTGTGAAAAGGAGAGATCGCCGACAACCGCTGCAGCGCCTGGGAGGTGACGCCACCTATAGACTTCCTATAGGGCATCTGTTGTCAGCTGTCCCTCCCCTACGCTGAAACCGGTGCTGGGAGCCAATTACATGACTGGACCAGAGCACCCTTGGGTTAGGTAAGTATAGACATATTTCCTTTACAGGGTAGGTCGTATAGGGCTTAGAAGGGGGGTGGGAGCAGGTTTAAAGTGGTTGTAAACCCTTCCATATACCCAGTGAAGTGACTGGCCTCAGGTGATATACAGAGATAAAACTGATCCTACATAAGTTGTACCTGTCTGTCTACAGTCTTCTCTTCTCTACATCCGTTCAAAGTGCTGAATTTATAAAGCTTGTCTGAGAGTTCAGAAAAAAAGGGGTGGAGAGCTGAAATTACACCGAGGAGACCTGATTGGAGGGAAGAGACACACACCCCCCTCCACACAGGAACAGAGCTGAGGTTGTCTATCTGCTTGAGCTCCCTCCCCTGTCACCATTTTTCTCTTGGTGTCAGGAAAACCTGTCAAAAGTGATTCACGCTGATAGCAGAGGAATGAAGCAGCAGACAGAAATGACACTGGACTGAGACAAGTACACACTATAGAGGGATTTGCATTGTTCATATTTCTTGTCTGAGGTTTCCAACCACCTTGTGGATGGGGGTGCCTTTAAAAACATGCGGTTGGTCTGCGTTTCTAGCACCCCCTAAAGCTGCAAAGGCAGTGCACAGGGGGGTTCACATGCTTCGCACCCACAGCAAAAATGATCTGGAATGTTGTGCCTATTCAAGTGAATGGGGAAGTGCTGCAAACTCTCCGCGGCCACTTGTAATGCACATGGTGGCGGTGCATTTGTGTGGCAATTATGGGTTAAACAAGCTGTGAGGAGTTGTCACATTGCCTCCTCACTACCTGTTAAACATATCTGATAAGTGATCTGAATGTGGATTGCTTTTCAGAGGAGTGGCGGTTTAGACCTAGACTAACCCTAGCCTTAAAGCAATATTAACCAGTGCTTGACCATGCTTTAGGCAAAAGATGGGTACAGCGCAATCATTCACTTGTGGGAGGGCGTCCATAGATGTCCTCCTAGAACCACGCCACACACACACACACACACACACTCTATGTGCCTTCGGACACAGCTGGTCACAGATCAGAGTAAAGGGCCAATCACAGCAGCTCTTTACCACTGATCACAATGCAAACACAATGTGAGGAAAGGAGAGCTGGCAACTGGCAAATGTGACGGGGGCATCTACACCGATAATCCAGGTACTGATCATTCGGTGCCACCTATCAGTGCTGCCTCATTAGCGCACATCAGAGAAGGAGAAAAGTTACTTTCTTGCTAAATTTTATAACAGAAACCAAGAAAAACTTTTTTTTTTTTTTCAGAATTTTCAGTCTTTTTTAGTTTGTTTAGCAAAAAATAAAAACCTCGGTGATTAAATACTACACAAAGAAAGCTCTAGTTGTGTGAAACAAATGATGAAAATTTCATTTGGGTACAGTGTAGTATGACTGAGCAATTGTCATTCAAAGTGCTAAAGCACTGAAAGCTGAAAAGTGGCCTGGGCAGGGAGGGGGTGAAAGTGCCCTGTATTGAAGGGGGTAAACCGCAAAGCAAATGTTTATTATATTGCAACTTACCGATTCTTAGATGTGATGGTTGCATTAGTTTTTATTCTTTGGCTTGCTTCTATTTTCATTCGGTGATCTGGACAGTAAGTCCGGTGATCTGGACAGTAAGCAGGGACAGACTGACAACTCATGGAGCTCCTGGGCAATAGGGGATCATGGAGCCCCTGTGCCCTTGCCCAAACTCAAAAAAGCCTATGAAAAAGGTACCAGGGGCATCTCATGGGGCCCCCTACTGACTCCGGACCCTCGGGCAGTGCCCAAGTTTCCAAATGGTCAGTCCGCCCCTGACAGTAAGTCTGTTTGTTTTTTTTTTAAAAGAACAAGCTCTCCAGCAGAATATATCAGAGATTAAACAAACCATTTAACACTGACAGGTGCTTACAATGATCAACTTTTGTTCATGTAAAACTTTTATCCCAAAAGGAAAAAGAACTTATGTAACTGATTATAAAGAGTTAGCTGGAGCTTTGCTTCAAACTCTAGTGTATCTAAATCTAGTGTATCTAAATCTGCTAGTACATTTAAACCCCCACCCCCCGCAGACTGACAATGCCGCTGTCCAAAGGTGCCCCCTGTGCTCCTTCATCCAGAGTGGAGGCGCTCTAATACAGAAGATGTTACTGGCCAGCTCACCAGGTGAAAACAGACAATAATAAAGCCTGAAAAAGAAAACTAATGCAGCCACCATATCTAATTGTTAGCTGCAATATATTATATTTTTAGATTTGGCTTTAATGCCGCTTTAACGGTAGGCTCACACCTCTGCATGTTGTGAATGAAATGTTTTTCCAACGCATTTTGCGTTTTTATATATAAATATATATATATTTTATATTTATATTTTTTTGTGTGTGTTTTTGAACATTTTTAATGCATTTTGTGGTTGTTGTTTTTTTTTTTTTTTGTTTTTTTGTTTTGTTTTTTTGCCAATAGGAAAGTATTTACATTGATGTCACTTTGAATGGGTGCGACTTTGATGCTACTTGAGTGCCAGAGAGTGTAAAGTTGTATCAGAGTCACACTACAGGAACAGAATTGTCATACTTTCCTATTAGAAAAAAAAAGTTGCATCAAAGTCGCACCCATCCAAAGTTGCATCAAAGTCGCACCCATTCAAAGTGACATCAATGTAAATACTTTCCTATTGGCTACGTGTCCACTGAATTCTGTTGAACCAAAAATGCACTGTTGCGTTTTTTAAAAAAAAGTCCCTGACCCTTTCCAAAAACGCTGCAGCTGAAAAACTCGTAGGTGTCAACCTGTCCTGTAGGAAACCATGTGCAATGGACTGTAGTGTGTTTCTGCAAGATGCACTAAAAACTGCATTGGTGTGAACTACGCCTAAGGTGCAAGGGAGCAAAAAAAAAGATAAAAATGGAGTACCGCTGTAAAGCTATTGATTCATTTGTCCTTTTACTTCTGAAACCTCATAGAAATCAAATCTGTAGCTGAAGAAGAGCTCCTACGTCCCCGGTCACAATGGATGCGAATTGGCATGCGATTTGCATGCCAATGTGACTTGCAAATCGCATGTCAAGTCGCACCCTATTGTCTGCAATTAGAGTGGTCATAAACCTATGCTACATATACGGTCATATACTACATGTACAGTCATAAACCTATACTACATGTGCGCTCATAAACATATACTACATGTACGGTCATAAACATATACTACATGTACGGTCATAAACATATACTACATGTACGGTCATAAACATATACTACATGTACGGTCATAAACATATACTACATGTACGGTCATAAACATATACTACATGTACGGTCATAAACATATACTACATGTACGGTCATAAACATATACTACATGTACGGTCATAAACATATACTACATGTACGGTCATAAACATATACTACATGTACTGTCATAAACATATACTACATACTGTCATAAACATATACTACATACAGTCATAAACATATACTACATGTGCGCTCATAAACATATACTACATGTACGGTCATAAACATATACTACATGTACGCTCATAAACCTATACTACATGTACGGTCATAAACATATACTACATGTACGGTCATAAACATATACTACATGTACGCTCATAAACCTATACTACATGTACGCTCATAAACCTATACTACATACACAGTCATAAACATATACTACATGTACGGTCATAAACATATACTACATACACAGTCATAAACCTATACTACATACACAGTCATAAACATATACTACATGTACGGTCATAAACATATACTACATGTACGGTCATAAACATATACTACATGTACGGTCATAAACATATACTACATGTACGGTCATAAACATATACTACATGTACGGTCATAAACATATACTACATGTACGGTCATAAACATATACTACATGTACAATCATAAACATATACTACATGTACGCTCATAAACCTATACTACATGTACGCTCATAAACCTATACTACATGTACGCTCATAAACCTATACTACATGTACGCTCATAAACATATACTACATGTACGCTCATAAACATATACTACATACACGGTCATAAACATATACTACATACACGGTCATAAACATATACTACATGTACGGTCATAAACATATACTACATACACAGTCATAAACATATACTACATGTACGGTCATAAACCTATACTACATGTACGGTCATAAACATATACTACATGTACGGTCATAAACATATACTACATGTACGGTCATAAACATATACTACATGTACGGTCATAAACATATACTACATGTACGGTCATAAACATATACTACATACACGGTCATAAACATATACTACATACACGGTCATAAACATATACTACATACACGGTCATAAACATATACTACATACACGGTGATAAACATATACTACATACACGCTCATAAACATATACTACATACACGCTCATAAACATATACTATATACACGCTCATAAACATATACTACATGTACGGTCATAAACATATACTACATGTACGGTCATAAACATATACTACATGTACGGTCATAAACATATACTACATGTACGGTCATAAACATATACTACATACACGGTCATAAACATATACTACATACACGCTCATAAACATATACTACATGTACGGTCATAAACATATACTACATGTACGGTCATAAACATATACTACATGTACGGTCATAAACATATACTACATGTACGCTCATAAACATATACTACATACACGGTCATAAACATATACTACATACACGGTCATAAACATATACTACATACACGCTCATAAACATATACTACATACACGCTCATAAACATATACTACATACACGCTCATAAACACATACTACATACACGCTCATAAACATATACTTTTGGTGCAATGTGCATAGACGTCTATGTCAGATGTCTTGCAAACCGCACCTGAAAATCTGCATGTCCCCTTATTTTAAAATCGTTCGACTTCACTGTAAGTCGCACGATTTCAAAGTCCGGTTTGATGTGACCGGGGTGTAAAGGTGGAAGGTGTGACTACTATTCTATGTTGTCCCTTCAGAGCAGCTCGTGTGATGTACAAGTTTGGCGTTGGGTTGCACATGTTGTCGCATTATTCTGGGACATTCGCAGGTGAGACGAGTTAAACGATCAACGATTGTAAATGTGATCACAGCTAGAAGACCTATTTATGAAGACCCTGCAGACTGAGCTGGGCTCCCATTGAGACGCATTGATCCGCAGGCTGGCGATCTGGAAAGTAATGGAAGGAAGCGGCTTTTCAGAGTAAGGCATTAAGATGTTGAATTGTTGGATAAAACCGGAGAACAAATGAGATCGGGAATAAACCGGAAGAGCCGGAGTCTTGTATTACGAGTAATGAATGTCCACCGAGGTTATCATGCAGTTTTGTTTTTAATCCGTGTTCTGTTTTATAGCTTTTTAAGCCCTTTACATACACCTAACACATGTGCAGGGGCAAAAGGATGGGATTTGGCATCCGCACGCTGCACATGTGTGTCGCTAGAAACCCCATATTTATATGCTGAGAGCACATTCGCTGTGCGCTCCCAGCCAGGGCCAGCAATAACTGGGTAGCATCAGTCCTCCTGTACCAGGCCAGGGCAACAGAGGAGGGGATCAGTGTGGCAGAGGGGCAATTACATGAACCAATCCCCTGTGTGTGTCTCCCTGCAGCAGCTGAAAGCTGGATTCTTCTCCTCTCCCTTCCACTGGCTTTGAGCTGCTGTAGGGAGAGACACACACAGGGGATTGGTTCCTGTAACTGCCCCCTGTTACACCAATCCCCTCCTCTGCTGCTACTTTTATATCAATTCCTGCTCTAAAGGAGCTTCCAATCTAAGGTCCCTATCTTGTATACTTCTACTAGGATCAATTTGTACAGGAGCCAATGAAACCACTAGTATGTCTTTGGAGTGCGAGAGAAACCCACGCAGGCACAGGAAGAACATGCAAACTCCAGGCACGTAGTGCGGGGGGGTTGTAGGATGTTTAATAATCCTGCACCCACCAATGCTGGGGAAGGAAGGTGGTGGTATATTTAATATATGGTATGTTTGCACCCACCAGTGCTGGAGGGGGGTTGGGGGTTGTAGGATGTTTAATAACCCTGCACCCACCAATGCTGAAGAAGGCAGGGGGGGGGGGTGTTGTAGGATGTTTAATAACCCTGCCCCCACCAATCCTGGGGAAGGAAGGTGGTGGTGGTATGTTTAATAACCTTGCACCCACCAATGCTGGAGGGGGGTTGTAGGATGTTTAATAACCCTGCCCCCACCAATCCTGGGGAAGGAAGGTGGTGGTGGTATGTTTAATAACCTTGCACCCACCAGTGCTGGAGGGGGGTTGTAGGATGTTTAATAACCCTGCCCCCACCAATGCTGGGGAAGGGGGGAGGGGGTTGTAAGATGTTTATTAACCTTGCACCCACCAATGCTGGAGGGGGGTTGGGGGTTGTAGGATGTTTAATAACCCTGCCCCCACCAATGCTGGGGAAGGAAGGGGGTGGTAGGATGTTTAATAACCCTGCCCCCACCAATGCTGGGGAAGGAAGGGGGGTGGGTAGGATGTCTACGAACACTGCACCCACCAATGCTGGAGAAGGAAGGAAGGGTGGTGGTAGGATGTTCAATAACTCTGTACCCACCAATGCTGGGGGGGGGGGTGTTGTAGGATGTGTAATAACCCCGCACCCATCATTGCTGGACAAGGAAGGGGGTGGTAGGATGTTTAATAACCCTGCACCCACCAGTGCTGGGGGGGGGGGGGTTGTAGGATGTTTAATAACCCTGCCCCCACCAATCCTGGGGAAGGAAGGTGGTGGTGGTATGTTTAATAACCTTGCACCCACCAGTGCTGGAGGGGGGTTGTAGGATGTTTAATAACCCTGCCCCCACCAATGCTGGGGAAGGGGGGAGGGGGTTGTAAGATGTTTATTAACCTTGCACCCACCAATGCTGGAGGGGGGTTGGGTGTTGTAGGATGTGTAATAACCCTGCACCCACCAGTGCTGGGGGGGGGGGGGTTGTAGGATGTTTATTAACCCTGCCCCCACCAATCCTGGGGAAGGAAGGTGGTGGTGGTATGTTTAATAACCTTGCACCCACCAGTGCTGGAGGGGGGTTGTAGGATGTTTAATAACCCTGCCCCCACCAATGCTGGGGAAGGGGGGAGGGGGTTGTAAGATGTTTATTAACCTTGCACCCACCAATGCTGGAGGGGGGTTGGGGGTTGTAGGATGTTTAATAACCCTGCCCCCACCAATGCTGGGGAAGGAAGGGGGTGGTAGGATGTTTAATAACCCTGCCCCCACCAATGCTGGGGAAGGAAGGGGGTGGTAGGATGTTTAATAACCCTGCCCCCACCAATGCTGGGGAAGGAAGGGGGGTGGGTAGGATGTCTACGAACACTGCACCCACCAATGCTGGAGAAGGAAGGAAGGGTGGTGGTAGGATGTTCAATAACTCTGTACCCACCAATGCTGGGGGGGGGGGGGGTGTTGTAGGATGTGTAATAACCCCGCACCCATCATTGCTGGACAAGGAAGGGGGTGGTAGGATGTTTAATAACCCTGCACCCACCAGTGCTGGGGGGGGGGGGGGTTGTAGGATGTTTAATAACCCTGCCCCCACCAATGCTGGGGAAGGGGGGGGGGGTTGTAAGATGTTTACTAATTCTGCTCCCACCAATGCTGGGGAAGGGTGGTAGGATTTCTGATAACCCTATACCCCCCAATGGGGGGGGGGGTTGGGGTGGTAGGATGTCTACTAACACTGCACCCACTATTGCTGGACAAGGAAGGGGGGTGGGTAGGATGTTTGATAACCCTGTTCCCACCAATGCTGGGGAAGGGTGGCGATAGTATGTCTAATAACCCTATACCCACCAATGGGGGGGGGGGGGTGGTGGTAGGATATCTAATAACACTGCACCCACCATTGCTGGACAAGAAAGGGGGGGTGGTAGGGTGTTTAATGGCCTTGCACCCACCAATGCGGTGGTTGGGGGATGTTTAATAACCCTGGGGGGGGGGGTTGTATTTAAAAACACTGCACTGACCCACTAATCCACGGGGTTAAACACTGCAGTGACCACTACCCGGGAAGGGGGGGGGGGTAGTTAAATAGTTCAATGAGCTCCAGTGCAGGCAGGAAGGGGGTTAACACCATTCTCATGGACCACTAATGTCGGGGGGGGGGGGGGAGGGGAAGGAGTGTCAACCTTCTCTTCAGTCTCCCATTCAGTACATTGCAGTGGGACCTTTCCAGGCACTAAGGTGCGTTGCAGCCCGTTCACGTTGCCTGTCCAGACACACTGCTCTGTTGTGCAGCCCTCTGGATCTTGTAGGCCTCATTCGAGTCCCTCTCTCCTTTTTGAGTTGACCATCACTGGATGTTTCCGGCACTCGCCGTGGTTTGCTCACCTACAACATATACCGCGTTTCCTGTCACAAATGACCACATTCTTGTTCCACATACATGGAACATACATGAGCCATGTAGGTTGGCTATCACCAGATCTGCAGATCGGCCTTGTCTGTTCATGAAATATTAGTCGGCGTGTCGGCTCGGACTTCGGAGACGCTCTGATGGGTTATCATGAAGAAAAATTGCTCCTTTTCTGCTGTCTGGATGAAACGTGTGATTTTTTTTTTTTTTTCCTCCCTCCATACTTCCTGAGCTAAATTTGGACTTGTCGTCATTCTCTCTTCATTTGGGTCACATTTGCACTGAGAAGTCCTTGAGATGCAGGGACACTTTGTACTCACGGCTCTGGAGTTCCTTTATAGCTGCCATGTAAGAACTGAATTATTAATGAGTTTTATTTTCATTTTTTTTTTGTTACCAGTTCTAATTGGTGTTTGGCATCAAGTTACCAGGAGCCCCTTCTTATTATAGAAGGGATTGTCTTGTAGCCGTTCTAATGGTTCCCGGACGTTGGGGGTTAAATATTTGTAGTATTTCTCTGTTAGAAATTAAAATATGTTCATTGAAGTGAAGACATATGTTTCCGCACTTCAGCATCCGTTATTGCTCAATATATTTCTATCCTGACTGCAGAGATCACACCGAGGCGGGAGATGTGGGCATTTGGTATCGTTCAGTTACCTGACACTGGGGGGGGGGGGCGCATTCAACCCGCTCAGCAGAAAGGAGGAGATACTAGGCCTGATTTACTGGGGTCACCGGGGCTGGAGGGGGGGGGGATAGAAATAAAAGGCAAAACAATCATTTATAGATATAAAAAAAAAAACGTAAAAACAGGACTGCACAAATTTGCGTTTAGATTCAGGAGCCAGTTAACCACTTCAAGTCCGGACACTTTCACCCCCTTCCTGCCCAGGCCAGTTTTCAGCTTTCAGCACTATCACACTTTGAATGACAATTGCGCGGTCATGCAACACTGTACCCATATGAATTTTTTGGCAAATAAAGCTTTATTTTGGTGGTATTTATTCACCACTGGGATTTTTATTTTTTTTGCTATATTAATAAAAAAGTCCAAAAATTTGGAAAAAGTGTTTTTCTTATAAAAGTTTGCAAATAGTATTTTATCCGAAATCTTGGCCAAAATTTATTCCGTTATCTTTTTAGTAAAAAAAAAAAAAACAAAAAAACAAATTAGTTTATAACCAAAATTATAATTTTTAAACTTTTTTTTTACCTTTTTTTTATATTATTTGTTTTTTTTTTTACATACTGTAACCCTAGCAGTACAGTGCCACCATGGTGACACTGTACTACTTATGGGTGGTGATGAAGGTTTTTATTTTTTATTTTTACATTGATTGCTTTTACACCCATAAAAGCTGTAAAAGCAATCATTTCTCCGTCTCTCTGGCTGCATTCTTGCAGCCATTGAGAACTACTGAGTGAGCTGTGATTGGTCACAGCTTGTCACATGGTACGAGGCGGTTGGCCTTGTACCATGTGACCTTTGTGATCATTCACAGATGTCACACGTAGTAAGCAATGATGTCAGAAGTGACAGCTTGCTTACTACTCTGCATGTGATTACTGATTGGCCAATCAATGATCACATGATCGGGACCTCGCACAGAGGTCTCGTCCGACTATTGGTGCTCCAATGTGTCTGGAGGACACAGCGGGCACCGGATCGCGGTGCTGCGCGCTCCCAGGGAGCGTGCACAAGCAGGGTGCAGGGAGGCCGTTTATAAATGGCCACCCGCCCCTGCACTGCCACCGTCCGGCCGTTTATATGCAATGGCCAGACAGGAGGTGGTTATAAAAGTTAGGAGCCATTTTTTTAGCATGGGTTGTCGGTGCCCAGGGCAAGGCAACGTTTGGGTAACAAGCTTAACGGAATGCGATTTGGCGCACTACAACCACCGCAAAAAAGCGCAACAAAGTACAAAGTCAATCTGACATATAGCAGAAAAAAAAATTGATCAGTGGACAAGTCAAGTGCAGCATATAAAAAAATGTTCAATAAATGTGAGTGAGTGTACCCCTGAAGATGTGCAAGCGCACAAAACGCGTCGGGTGGAGCCGCACTTGCTGACGTCACATTGCCGAAGGTCGAAAGGGTAGCCATCTTGGTACTCCATTTTACCTTCATTTTTACTTGTTTCTATGTGGAATGTCTTTTATTCATTATTTAATAAAATACTACACTATATACTACTTTTGGTTCCTGTGGTGAGCTATTTCTCATAGGAGAGGGTCCACCTGTGTTTTTTGCCCTTTGCTGAGCATCCCCTGCAGAGGCTTCAATGTTGTTACCTGTACCCAGATGAGATGTGCTTATATGCTCTATACCAGTAGATGTCTTGTGAGTGTACATCTGACAGAGGTGGTGGATTCCCTATTGGATCACTTCACAATATTTCACAGTGATTGCCGTACTTATATCCTCACGGACAATTTATAGCTCTTACTCCACTGATATTTTATGGACTTTATATGTTCTCACTTTTATGCTGCACTTTACTGTTTCACATTTATTGAATGATTTATTGAACATTTTTTGTTTGATTTTTATATGCTGCACTTGACTGTTCCGCTGATCGATTTTATTCTTTTTTCCCGCTATGTCAGATTGACTTTGCACTTTATTTTCACTATAATATCATTCACTTATTTTAGTGCTGCACTTTCTGTATATTTATCCATAAGGAGTTGTTACCTATACCTTGGTGCTAGCTGCTTTATAGTTCCAGCGCTCGCCTGATATTTATAAAATAGCACAATGTTTTAGGTGCCATTGAAAATAATGGCACCTGAACATGCGTTTTGCGAGCTCAGCGATTCAGCCGCGATCCCAAACGTACAGGTGTGAATAGAGCCACCCTGGTTCACACGTGCAATTCTGGATGCACAGATTCGTTTGACAGGCTAGATCTACAGTATGTTCCTATAGATGTGCTTCACACAGATGTGATCCACATGAATTGCGTTTCGAGTGCCATTATAAAAAAGGTCCTGTGCAAGTTTGTAGCCGTGCATTCTAGACTTGCAAGTGATAGAATAGAATGGCATGCCGAGATACGTTTTCACATAGGATTGCTATTGACACAAGTTTTTGCATTGATGTCTGTGGGAGGTGTTTTTGCATTGATGTCTGTGGGAGGTGATTTTTGCATTGAGGTCTGTGGGAGGTGATTTTTGCATTGAGGTCTGTGGGAGGTGATTTTTGCATTGAGGTCTGTGGGAGGCGATTTTTGCATTGAGGTCTGTGGGAGGCGATTTTTGCATTGAGGTCTGTGGGAGCGATTTTTGCATTGATGTCTGTGGGAGGTGATTTTGCATTGAGGTCTGTGGGAGCGATTTTTGCATTGATGTCTGTGGGAGCGATTTTTGCATTGATGTCTGTGGGAGGTGATTTTTGCATTGAGGTCTGTGGGAATGATTTTTGCATTGATGTCTGTGGGAGGTGATTTTGCATTGAGGTCTGTGGGAGGTGATTTTGCATTGAGGTCTGTGGGAGGCCGTGTGGGAACCCAAGCATCAGGACGCATTTTCTGGTTGCATTGGTGACCTCACACCTGGGATTTGTTGAGCCCTGCATTAAAAAACTAAAAAAAAAGAGAGCTAAGGGTGAATAAACAGTAGTACACCGATCTTCCAAGTGAAAGGCTTTTCAAGGGGGGCATGTTAGCACACATCTAACCTCTGGAGGACAGGCAGGCTGTTCTCCCAATGCAGCCAGGAAACTGACCACGATGGGAGGGATGTGTTTCTATGCCTGGCATAGTCAGTTTGAAATAGGAAAGTAGAGGGACTGACAGGATCACCAGGAATTTTATACAAAGGAAGCAATAGAAAGAGAACATGATACTTTTTCATACAAGTACATGATACACAAGGCACATATCAGGAATATGGAATGTTGGGTAACCTATTTTTTCAGTCTGCACCCCATTCCTCACCTTCTTCTTCCAGCACCAGTCTTCTTCCTTGAACCCTCTCCCCCCCCCAATCAGCACCCAGCTCCTCCATTTAACCCCTGTGCAGTGCAGTGGTGATCAGTACAGACCTGTTCATGCTGTTGCCTATCTTCTTTCCTAGTACACTGTATTACTCTAACCCTTCAAAAAGCATTGAGCCCCCCACCTCCCCAGCCACCTCTCTCCAGGCACATGGATGCCCTTGCCATGTTCCTAAAGCTGCTTCCCTAATCACATCAGACCTGTATTTACTGTCTCCTTCACCCTTTAGGCTCTGTTCACACAATTTCGATGGGCCTTTATGTAGTGCTACTTCGCATATTCTATGGGGCCAAATCACATTGTAAGTTGCACCACAGTAGCTCAGAAATCTTAAGTCTCATTGATGGAAATGGGCACAATTGAATTCCATGTGTTCCCCTCGCTGTGCGACTCAAGAAGTGTGAACCAAGCATATACTCCACCCTGTCCAGAGCCCCTGCAGCTCTGGTCATACGCCACCACCCTTCCCCTTATTTTTCCTGTCACCCTTCACCCCATCAGCATCCACCTCACTACTATACCTCTGAACCCCCCTCCTTTTAGCCTGCACCCCCCCGCTTTCCCATCACCTTGCACCCCCTCCCTCCTAAAGCTTGGCCATAGATGGATTGAAATTTCTCCAGTTCACCAGGGACCAGCCAAGATTCGATCTTGTGGGCAGGCTGATAGATTGTACTAAAGTCAATCGATCAGCTTCTAGTACAACTATGCTGTTGGATTTTTTTTTCATGTGATTCCTGCCAGAGGCTAGAGACACCAGCAGTGATCATTGTGTTGTGTTGGCAGGAAAGGCTTCGCCGCACCAGTCATTGTTGAGGGAGTCCTGCTATTTTCTTTCCTTCCACCCGTGGTGAAAGGAAAGAAAATGACATAATCCATGGGCCGCATTAAACTCTTTCATAGGAATGGCTTTGTTTACCTTTTGAACTCAGTCATACATCACAAATGGATACGAAGGTGAAGATATGTGAGCAGGTGAGGTGAGGACATTGGTGACCCTTCAATGAATTGCTTGTTAGCGGAGTTTCAATTAATAGATTTGTTTACAAACAACTAAGTAAAGGTAAAAGTGTTACTAAACCCCGGACCCTGCACTCACTATATCTGGTCTCCCCGGACCCTGCACTCACTATATCTGGTCTCCCCGGACCCTGCACTCACTATATCTGGTCTCCCCGGACCCTGCATTCACTATATCTGGTCTCCCCGGACCCTGCACTCACTATATCTGGTCTCCCCGGACCCTGCATTCACTATATCTGGTCTCCCCGGACCCCGCATTCACTATATCTGGTCTCCCCGGACCCCGCATTCACTATATCTGGTCTCCCCGGACCCCGCATTCACTATATCTGGTCTCCCAGGACCCTGCATTCACTATATCCGGTCTCCCCGGACCCTGCATTCACTATATCTGGTCTCCCCTGACCCTGCATTCACTATATCCGGTCTCCCCGGACCCTGCATTCACTATATCTGGTCTCCAAGGACCCTGCATTCACTATATCTGGTCTCCCAGCACCCTGCATTCACTATATCTGGTCTCCCCGGACCCTGCATCCACTATATCCGGTCTCCCCGGACCCTGCATTCACTATATCTTGTCTCCCCGGACCCTGCATTCACTATATCTGGTCTCCCCGGACCCTGCATTCACTATATCCGGTCTCCCCGGACCCTGCATCCACTATATCCGGTCTCCCCGGACCCTGCATTCACTATATCCGGTCTCCCCGGACCCTGCATTCACTATATCCGGTCTCCCCGGACCCTGCATCCACTATATTCGGTCTCCCCGGACCCTGCATTCACTATATCCGGTCTCCCCGGACCCTGCATCCACTATATCCGGTCTCCCCGGACCCTGCATCCACTATATCCGGTCTCCCCGGACCCTGCATCCACTATATCCGGTCTCCCCGGACCCTGCATTCACTATATCTGGTCTCCCCGGACCCTGAAGTGTTTTTTTTTTTTTTTTTTCTCTGTCTCTTAACTCCTCTAAATGCCTATGTGTGCACGGACACATAAACTAAAATGCAGGGGCGTTTATTTGCTGGAAAAAAAAAATCAGACGCCCCTAAGAGTAGCATCAAAAACATCCAGTGTACATGAAGTCTTAGGGCAGGGGTCTCCAAACTTTTTGAACAAAGGGCCAGTATACGGTCCTTCAGACTTTAGGAGGGCTGGATTAGAGCCAGTGAGGATAGAAAATGTGCTGGCCCCAGCATCAGTGAGAATAAACATGGCCTCAGGGTTGATGGTCAGTAGGAGGAGGAGTGCCCCATCATTAGTGTCAGTTGGTGGAATAGTGCCCCATCATTGGTGTCAAATGGGGCACCATTCCTCCCACTGACACCAACGATGGGGCGCCATTCCTCCCACTGACACCAACGATGGGGCGCCATTCCTCCCACTGACACCAACGATGGGGCGCCATTCCTCCCACTGACACAAACGATGGGGCGCCATTCCTCCCACTGACACAAACGATGGGGCGCCATTCCTCCCACTGACACAAACGATGGGGCGCCATTCCTCCCACTGACACAAACGATGGGGCGCCATTCCTCCCACTGACACCAAGGATGGGGCGCCATTCCTCCCACTGACACCAAGGATGGGGCGCCACTCCTCCCACTGACACCAAGGATGGGGCGCCACTCCTCCCACTGACACCAAGGATGGGGCGCCACTCCTCCCACTGACACCAAGGATGGGGCGCCACTCCTCCCACTGACACCAAGGATGGGGCGCCACTCCTCCCACTGACACCAAGGATGGGGCGCCACTCCTCCCACTGACACCAAGGATGGGGCGCCACTCCTCCCACTGACACCAAGGATGGGGCGCCACTCCTCCCACTGACACCAAGGATGGGGCGCCACTCCTCCCACTGACACCAAGGATGGGGCGCCACTCCTCCCACTGACACCAAGGATGGGGCGCCACTCCTCCCACCGACACCAAGGATGGGGCGCCACTCCTCCCACCGACACCAAGGATGGGGCGCCACTCCTCCCACCGACACCAAGGATGGGGCGCCACTCCTCCCACCGACACCAAGGATGGGGCGCCACTCCTCCCACCGACACCAAGGATGGGGCGCCACTCCTCCCACCGACACCAAGGATGGGGCGCCACTCCTCCCACCGACACCAAGGATGGGGCGCCACTCCTCCCACCGACACCAAGGATGGGGCGCCACTCCTCTCACTCATATAACTGATGCAGCATTGTTTACTCCCATTGACGTAAAAGCATTTTCTATTCACAATGACTACAGCTTGGCCCTTGGAAAGTCTGAAAGACCATAAACTGGCCCTTTGTTTAGAAGGTTTTGAGACTCCTGCTCTAACTGCTACAGCTGCAGGACAGCTTGTTCTGTAGAAAAATAACACTTAGCCGTGGTTCACACTGAATGTGACTTTGAAACTATGGGCGGCCCAGTGGCACTTCCACCTGGCAGTACTCGGGTCATTGGTTCATATCCCAACCATTGCACCTCCTGCCTGGAGTTTGCATGTTCTCCCTGTGCCTGCGTGGGTTTCCTCCGGGTACTCCAGTTTCCTCCCACACTCCAAAGACATGCTGGTAGGTACATTGGATCCTGTCTAAATTGTCCCTAGTATGTGTATGTATGAATGTGAGTTAGGGACCTTAGATTGTACACCCCTTGAGGGTTAGGGACTGATGTGAATGTACAATATATATGTAAAGTGCTGTGTAAATTGACGGTGCTATATAAGTACCTGAAATAAATAAATTGCGCTACTTTTCTTGAAGTAGCACGATTTTAAACTGCAGATCAGTTTGATTTGTACCTCCGATTTTTACTGCGGCTTGTGACTTTATTTAACAGAAGTCAATGCAGTGAAATTTGGGGGAAATAGTAGTGCAGGAACAATTTTTTAAATCACGCTACCTCAAATTGCACTGATTGTGCCATAGAAATGAGGAATTCACCAAATTTCAGTGGCCGAAACGTTTCAGCCAAAAATATCCCTATTAACCTTTGGCCGTTATGAAAATGCGCACTGATACAGGTGCAGAAAATAACCCCGCCTCTCGCCGCCTGGTGACTCCAACCAATGAGCGATGGGCATAGAGATCAGTGAAGGAAAGATGGCCTCCACTCATCTCTATGCCCTTGAAGGACTGGAGCAATGTCATTACGTCACCTACGGTTCCGGCGCCTTGTAAACAAGGCCTTTTATATTAAAAAAAAAAAAAAAAAAAAAAGCACTGAATAGATCAATGCTTTTTTTGATGTAATGCTTTACATTGTAGAGGAGAGATTACTCCATATCTCTCTATAAAGGGGGCCTGTCACTAATTATTTCTAACACAAGGGCACAAAGGATGTTTGAATTCCTTGTGATAGGAATAAAAGTGATTTAAAAAAAAAACATGTTTAAAGGGACAGTGTTAAAAAAAAAAAAAAAAAAAATTGAATAAAAAAATGTTTAAAGTGCCCCCATGCTCGCGTGTAGTGGTGAACACATATGTAGGCCACATATGCAAACTGTGTTCAAACCACATGTGAGGTATCGCTGTGAACGTCCGAGGAATTGCAAGAATTCTAGCACTAGACCTCCTCTGTAACTTTACACTGATAACCTGTAGAAATGTTTAAAATGGCACCCATGGATTAACCATTAATTACCGTCGTTTGGCACCATTCCACGAGCATGAGTAATTTTAAAGCATGACATGTTGGGTATCTAATTACTCGACATAGCATCATCATTCATATTTTCCCAAAAAAAAAATTGTATCTTTTTTTTTTTTTTTTATTATTCATTAACCACTTGCCCTCCTGAGGATTTACCCCCCTTAATGACCAGGCCTCTTTTTGCTACTTGGCGCTGCACTAATTCAACTGATAATTGCGCGGTCATGCAATGCTGCACCCAAACGAAATTTACGGCCTTTTTTTCACATAAATAGAGCTTTCTTTCAGTGTAATTTGATCATCTGTGCGCTTTTTATTTTTCACGCTATAAACAAAAAAACGCCAAATATTTTGAAGAAAAACAATATTTTTTTATTTTCAGCTATAAAAAAATATATAGTAAACTCAAAGTTGGTTATAAATTTAGGCCAAAATGTATTGTGCTCCATGTTTTTGGTAAAAAAATCCCAATAAGTGTATATTGATTGCTTTGTGTGACAGTTATAGCGTCTACAAACTATGGTATAGATACTGCAATTTACGCCATTTTTCTGCTATACAGCGCTGCGCTAGTTTAACGGACAATTGCGCGGTCATGCAATATGGTACATAAATGAAATTTTCATCTTTTTTCCCCACAAATTGAGCTTTCTTTCGGTGGTATTTGATCGCCTGTGCGGTTTTTATTTTTTGCGCTATAAAAAAAAAGTCTGACAATTTTGAGGAAAAAAAAACAATATTTTGGACTTTTTGCTATAAAACATGTCCAGTAAAAAAAAAATGAAAAAATCAAATTTAGTCATAAATTTCTGCCAAAATGCATTCTGTGACATGTCTTTGCTAAAACAAAACCCCAATACGTGTAAATCAATTGGTTTACGTGAAAGTTATAGCGTTTACAAATGGCGGGAAAGATACTGGGATTTTTAGGGGTTTTTTATTCTAATAATGGCGGCGATCAGCGAATTATGGCGGCGATCAGGGACTTATGGCGGGACTGCGGCGGACATTCTGACATTGGGGGGTACTGACTTGGGGTCACTGACATCCCCAAAAACACTAATACAGTGATCAGTGCAAAAAAAAACACTGACACTGTACTAATGGCACTGGGGAGGAAGGGGTTAACTTTATTTTGCAGGGAAGGGTTTGTAAATCGCATGTCGCACGGTGTAAACCATGGTGTACTGGCCAAATGACCAGGTAAAAGGAAAAGCCTCAAATCTAAGAATCGGTAAGCTGCAATATAATAAATGTTTGCTTCTGGGTTTAATACCGCTTTTAATAGGACATAAGACTTCAAAGTGCACATTAACGGATGAACAATAAAATGCATGCCAGAGCCAATAAAAAATGCCTGAAAACACATGGACACAAACAGGAGTCCTGTGTTCAATTTGCAGCCATTCCTATTTTTGGCTAACTTTTTCCCCTCATCCATAAATACTTCTACTAACCGCATAATTCTCCAAAACAGTCAAAAAAAAAAAGAAAAAGAAAATTGAAAAGTTTTTCCTGTTTTTTATTGGGTATTTCTATGTAATTATTCATTTTAAATCCCGTGTTATAAAAATACTTAGACTCGTGCATACATGATATTTAACCCCTGTGCGTCCGGTCCTGCTGGTTTCATGCACAGGTACACCATTCAGTCCTGCTGCGGCTGGGCGCTGTACCGGCGGGTGCTATCGGTTTTAGGGCCCTATGTATAATATGCAGAATACCTGCATCCTTGAAGGCATAGGGCCCCAAATGTAAGTCCCCCCGGCTGTGTTCAGCTGTAGCAGATTTCATCCTGTCATAGACTTTGGCAGGCAGCGGGGATGGAACTTGTGCTTGTGTCTCCAGGGTGCAGGAAAACACTGGGATTGGATGCACAGGGGCTAAACACCCATTGTGTATGAGGCCTTACTATTCCCAACTGTGCCTGTTCTGGGATGGACACACACTTGCTAGTTTTTATTACGGACAATGTTCCAACTTGAAATTTAGCGTGATATTAATTGTTAATTTTTTATTTTTTTTTAAATAAAGTTGTCCTACAGCTCTGTGCAGCAATATTACACAGAGGTGCCCCCTACCTCCTCTTTGGCAGTGCCCCGCCGGCATTGTCTGCTCCTTCTTCCTCCTGGTGCATCCTTAGCAACTAGGTGGTAAGGGGGGCACCTGTGCATGGATGCTTCTAAGCCAGACTGTGTGTGTCTATAGACACACACAGCTCCAGTAAGCCACATCCCCGCTCCATTGTCACAGGATTGACTGCAGTAGGAGCCTATAGCCAGCAATAGATGGTTCAAACCCCAATTCAGCAGGGCCTAGCTGAGATTCGATCTATCATCTATCGGCAGGCTGATTGAAATCAAGTCGATCTTGAGTACAACCATCAGGATTTCTAGCACACGGTTATTTCTACTAGCAGTAAATTATTGTGCTTTATCGGCAGGGACGGCTCCCCACTCGAAGAACACAATAACTCCATGGGAGGGATTCCCCCATCAACCCTGACCATTGTTGCAGGAAAGAAAATCGCATGATCTTTGGCTCCCGCTGCTCTCTGTGTCTCCTTTGAGACTAGGAAAAGAGGAGAGTGGTGAGAGGAGTCGGGTAAGCGTTTAGGGTGGGTAGGACAGGTAGTGGGGAATATTTTGCTTTAATGCAGAAAATGCATGAAGGTAATAAAATACATTTTGATTTTCCACTCCCGTTGTAGTAAAGCAGGGTTCAGTGACAGGTAGATCTGGCTGCTGGTGTCCCCATGAGGCTGATGAAGTGGGTGTTTGTCTCAGCTTTCCAGACTCAACTTGAAATGTCACTTTTGGGTTTATTGACCCTTTAAGGTCCATTCTTGTACCAGTGATAAAAGTCATCAAAATATGATGGTTGTACAATCAAAATATGATATCGAGTAAAATCATCACACAGACTAAATTGGAAGAATGCGTGTTGCATTTTGCAGTGGTCAGTTCTGTAGTGGTTATGTAGTGGCCAGGATTATTTGCAATATTGCATAGTATGTTCATTTTTATAGATTAAGTTGTGCTTCTGCAGTCCAGATCATGTTGGTGTTGGTGTGGACCTCACAGGTGTGTGTTTTCCATTTACTGCCCTTCTTATACAGGAAACCTCAAAACATTCAATTTTGGCTTCGACCTTTTGTAACTCCTTTTAACCTTTTTCCACAACTTTTGTATAAATCATTAGTATACCTCATCTGGAATATGCAGTTCAGTTTTGGGCACCAATTCACAAAAAGAACATTGGGGAACTGGAGAAAGTACAGAGAAGGGCAACCAAACTGATAAGAGGCATGGATGAGCTCAGCTATGAGGAAAGATTAGAGGAACTAAATTTATTCTCTCTTGAGAAGAGGGGATTAAGGGGGGATATGATCTCCATGTATAATACATAAGGGGGATATGATCTCCATTTATAATACATAAGGGGGGATATGATCTCCATGTATAATACATAAGGGGGGATATGATCGCCATGTATAATACATAAGGGGGGATATGATCACCATGTATAATACATAAGGGGGATATGATCTCCATGTATAATACATAAGGGGGATATGATCACCATGTATAATACATAAGGGGGATATGATCTCCATGTATAATACATAAGGGGGGATATGATCTCCATTTATAATACATAAGGGGGGATATGATCTCCATGTATAATACATAAGGGGGGATATGATCTCCATGTATAATACATAAGGGGGGATATGATCTCCATGTATAATACATAAGGGGGGATATGATCTCCATGTATAATACATAAGGGGGGGTATGATCTCCATGTATAATACATAAGGGGGGATATGATCTCCATGTATAATACATAAGGGGGGATATGATCTCCATTTATAATACATAAGGGGGGATATGATCTCCACGTATAATACATAAGGGGGATATGATCTCCACGTATAATACATAAGGGGGGATATGATCTCCATGTATAATACATAAGGGGGGATATGATCTCCATGTATAATACATAAGGGGGGATATGATCTCCATGTATAATACATAAGGGGGGATATGATCTCCATGTATAATACATAAGGGGGGATATGATCTCCATGTATAATACATAAGGGGGGATATGATCTCCATGTATAATACATAAGGGGGGATATGATCTCCATGTATAATACATAAGGGGGGGATATGATCTCCATGTATAATACATAAGGGGGGATATGATTTCCATGTATAATACATAAGGGGGGATATGATCAACATGTATAATACATAAGGGGGGATATGATCAACATGTATAATACATAAGGGGGGGTATGATCTCCATGTATAATACATAAGGGGGGATATGATCTCCATGTATAATACATAAGGGGGGATATGATCTCCATGTATAATACATAAGGGGGGATATGATCTCCATGTATAATACATAAGGGGGAATATGATCAACATGTATAATACATAAGGGGGGATATGATCTCCATGTATAATACATAAAGGGGGATATGATCTCCATGTATAATACACAAGGGGGGATATGATCTCCATGTATAATACATAAGGGGGGATATGATCTCCATGTATAATACATAAGGGGGGATATGATCTCCATGTATAATACATAAGGGTGGATATGATCTCCATGTATAATACATAAGGGTGGATATGATCTCCATGTATAATACATAAGGGGGGATATGATCTCCATGTATAATACACAAGGGGGGATATGATCTCCATGTGTAATACACAAGGGGGGATATGATCACCATGTGTAATACACAAGGGGGGATATGATCACCATGTGTAATACACAAGGGGGGATATGATCACCATGTGTAATACACAAGGGGGGATATGATCTCCATGTATAATACCTAAGGGGGATATGATCTCCATGTATAATACCTAAGGGGGGATATGATCTCCATGTATAATACCTAAGGGGGGGATATGATCACCATGTATAATACATAAGGGGGGATATGATCACCATGTATAATACATAAGGGGGGATATGATCTCCATGTATAATACATAAGGGGGGATATGATCTCCATGTATAATACATAAGGGGGGATATGATCTCCATGTATAATACATAAGGGGGGATATGATCTCCATGTATAAATACATCAGCGGTTCATATAGTGAACTCGGTGTAGCGTTATTCACCCTGAGGTCATCACAGAGGACAAGGGGGCGCTCTTTACGTCTGGAGGAAAAGAAATTTAATCTCTAAACACGGAAGGTTTCTTCACAGTGAGAGCTGTGAAAATGTGCAATGGACTCCCTCAAGAGTTGGTTCTGGCCAGCTCAGTGGATTGATTTAAAAAAAGTCCAGGATTCTTTCTTGGATACACAGAATATAACTGGATACTAACATTTATAGGTAAGTTGATCCAGGGAATATCCGATTGCCTCTCGGGGGATCAGGAAGGATTTTTTTTCCCCTGCAGGAGCAAATTGGGCCAGGTTTTGCTGGGTTTATGGCCGCCTTCTGGATCAACTGTGGGTATAGGCTTATAACTTTTTTTTTTTTTTTTTAAATGGTTGAACTGGATGGACTTGTGTCTTTTTTTCAGCCAGACTAACTGTGTAACTATCTAACCCTTTAACCCCCCCGAGAAAAAAATGTTTTTTTGAAAGCAGAGAATTAAATTGTGGTAGCGCCTTCTTTTATTTCTCACGATAGTTGAGTGGCTATTTGTCAATTGCATATTTTCAGGGGGGGGAAAAAATACACAACATTAGACCCAATTTTTTGTAAAATATAAAAAATTGGTTTGCATGGAGGAAATCCGATATCAAGCCAGTCAAACCCTAAAATGGTGCACACCTGTGAAATTATTATTATTATACAGTATTTATAAAGCGCCAATAGTTCACTCAGCGCTGTACATTACAAAGGGGGACAGAACATGTGACAGAACAATACCAATACAATGCAAAACATGAGGGGATCGAGGGCCCTGCTCTTTCGAGCTTACAATCTAGGAGGGAGGGGATGGTGGCACAGGAGGAGATAGCTGTGGGGGATGGAGTGGTAGGAAGAGTGGAGGAGGTCAGCAAGTTAGCAGGGGGTGAGGTAGGCTTCCCTGAAGAGATGGGTTTTCAGGGTGCGCCTAAAGGAGAGGAGAGTAGGTGATAATCTGATGGGTTGGGGCAGGGAGTTCCAGAGGATGGGTGACACCCTGGAGAAGTCCTGGAGGCGGGCATGGGAGGAGGAGACCAGGGAACTAGAGAGAAGGAGGTCTTGTGAGGAGCGGAGTGTGCGTGTTGGGCGGTACTTGCATATTAGGTCAGTGATGTAGTTCGGGGCAGAATGGTGGACAGCTTTGTACGTCAGTGTTAGGATTTTAAATTTGATCCGTTGCGCAATCGGAAGCCAGTGGAGGGATTGGCAGAGGGGGGTGGCGGAAATGGAGCGGTTGGAAAGGTGAATGAGTCTGGCAGCCGTATTCAGGATCGACTGAAGCGGGGATAGCCAGCGGCGAGGCAGGCCAGTGAGGAGGGAGTTGCAGTAGTCGAGTCGTGATATGATGAGGGAGTGGATGAGCTGTTTAGTGGTTTCTGGGGTTAGGAACGTGCAGATTTTAGCGATGTTGCGGAGGTGGAGTCTGCACGAGTTTGTTAAAGATTGGACTTGGGGCTGGAAGGATAGGTTGGAGTCCAGAATGACACCAAGTACTCTGGCCTGCAGAGCGGGTTTGATATTGGCGTTGTTGGATGTGATGTAGAAGTCAATGGGGGATGGGGTTCGGGCTGGGGGGAAGACAAGGAGCTCGGTTTTGGAGAGATTCAGTTTAAGGAAGTGGAGCGACATCCAATCTGATATGTCGCTCAGTAGGTGTGTGATTTGGGCAGAGACCGAGGGGGTGAGGTGGGGGGTTGAGAGATAGATTTGTGTGTCGTCGGCATAGAGGTGGTAGTTGAAGCCGTGAGAGTGTATGAGTTGGCCAAGGGAGGAGGTGTAGATGGAGAAGAGAAGGGGCCCAAGGACAGAACCTTGAGGGACCCCAACAGAGAGGGGGAGTGAGGGGGAGGTGGTAGCATTATAGGTAACGCTGAAAGAGCGTTGTGATAGGTAGGATGAGAGCCAGGAGAGAGCAGAATCTCTGAGGCCGAGGGAGTGTAGTATTTTGAGGAGGAGGGGGTGGTCAACTGTGTCGAAGGCCGCAGAGAGGTCAAGGAGTAGGAGCACTGAATAGTGGCCATTAGCTTTGGCGGTTAGAAGGTCGTTGGAGAGTTTGAGTAAGGCGGTTTCGGTGGAGTGTAGGGGGCGGAAGCCAGACTGTAGGGGATCGAGGAGGTTGTTGTCGTTGAGGTGAGAGCATAGGCGGGTGTAGACGAGGCGCTCGAGGAGTTTAGATGTAAGTGGGAGCAGGGAGATGGGTCTGAGGTTGTTCGGGTCATTGGGGTGCAGGGAAGGCTTTTTAAGTATGGGGGTGATGTGTGCATGCTTCAGTGGGGAGGGGAAAGTGCCGGAGGAGAGGGAGAGATTAAAGATGTGGGTGAGGGAGCGTAGGATGGAGGGGGAGGGAGGTCGTAGGAATTGTGAGGGGATAGGGTCGAGGGGGCAGGTGGTGAGGCGGGCATCAGAGAGGATCTTGGAGACTTCCTCGATGGTAGTAAGGTCAAAGGTGTGGAGTGTTGGGGGAGCTTCAGTATGAGGAATGTAGGGTGGGAGTGGAGGTCAGAGCAGTGGTGGGGCCGTGGGAGAGGGGTGATGAGGGGGTAGCTGAGTGAGGGGGAACGGGGTTGGAGGGAGTTTGAGCAGTGACCAAGTCCCTGCGGGTTATGTCGAGGGGAAGATAAGGGGGTAGCTGTGTGAGAGGGGACGGGTTGAGAGGGCGTGTGAGTTGCGGCAATGTCCTTGCGAATTGTGTCAATCTTGTTTTTGAAGTGATTGGCAATCTCAAGGGCGGTGAGTGAGGTGCTGGGTGGAGGTGGGGGTGGAGAGAGTAGAGAGTTGAAGGTGGAGAAGAGTCGCGAGGATTGGAGGAGAGGGCCTTGATGAGGGTCAGGAAGTAGGCTTGTTTGGCTGCGTGGAGGGAGGAGGTGTAGGTGCGGAAGGCAGATTTGTAGCAGGTGAAAGCTTGTTGGGATTTTGTTTTGCGCCATAGTCACTCCAGGGCATGACTGCATCGTTTGAGGGTTTTGGTGTGATCAGTCTGCCAGGGCTGGAGCGGTCGGAGTCTGATGTTGCGTGTGGTTAAAGGCGCTAGTGAGTCAAGGGCTGCTGACAGCGCGTTGTTGTAGGCAGTCATAGCCAAGTCGGGGCAGGACAGGGGGAGGATGCGGTCATGGAGTTGATCAGCTGCAGAGTGGAGGGGGGCAGGGTTAAGGTTGCGGAGGTTACTGCTGGTAGAAGTGTGACATTTGGAGGGGTAGGCGTTGGAGGAAGAGGAGATAGAGAAGGTGATCAGGTTGTGGTCAGAGAGAGGGAAGGGGGTGTTAGTGAGGTTGTGGGGAGCGCAGCGGTTGGAGAAGACAAGATCAAGGATATTACCGTCGGAGTGGGTGGTGGATTGTATGCACTGTGCAAGTGCAAAGGAGGAGGTTAAGTGGAGGAGACGGGCTGTGTCCGGGTTGTCAAGGTTGACAGGGATGTTGAAATCCCCAAGGATGATGGTGGGTAGCTCAGAGGAGAGGAAGAAGGGTAGCCAGGAGGAGAAGTCTTCCAGGAAGCGGGGTATGGATCCAGGAGGCCGGTATATCACAGCAATCTTCAGGGGGGTTGGGGAGAATAGTCGGACGCAGTGGGCCTCGAAGGAGGAGATGGATAGGGAGGGGGGGTTTGGGAGGACTCGGAAGGTGCTCTGCGGTGACAGGAGCAGACCAACCCCACCACCTTTACGACCGTTAGGTCTGGGTGAGTGGGTCCAGGTGAGACCTCCATAGGAGAGTGCAGCAGGGGAGGTAGAGTCAGTGGGCTGCATCCAGGTTTCCGTGATCGCCAGGAGGTTGAGGGAGCGGGAAACAAAGAGGTCGTGGATGGCGGTAAGCTTGTTGCACACCAATCGGGCGTTCAGGAGTGCACATGAAAACGGGGGGGGAGATTTTAGGGAGCAGGGGGACAGATACTAGGTTGCGGGGGTTGCGGTAGGACATGGAGGCGGGAGGGTGTTGTGCGGGTGAGGGAGGTGGTGGAGGGCCAGGATTCGGGGAGATGTCTCCCGCGGCTAGGAGGAGGAGAAGGGTGAGAAAGGTGGCATGGGAGCGGGATGTGCAGGAGCGTGAGAAACTCCTAGTGGAGGTGTTCGGGTCAGTGGGAGAGTGGAATAATAGGAGGAGGTGGTGGGTGCCATAGAGGGGCGAAGGAAGCAGTGAGGACACAATATACAAATGTTTAGGAGGAGCAGAGGGATATAGTGAATGGATTTTGGGAATGGAGGAGAGGAAAATGAGGAGTAGAAGAGGCATTTTGGGGGGTGATGAGAGCAGTAGTAGGGAGATGATAGCAATGAGGGGGAGATGTGCAAGTTTTGGGGTGGAGCAGAGGGGTAAAGAAATGAGATTTGGGAACAGAGGATAGTAGTATGAAGAGGAGTGTATTATATAAAGGTACACAGAGTGGGTCTCAGGCATGTAAGAGAGGTTTCCCAGGGTGTTTGCTTGCAGTCTGTCCAGCATGCAGTAGAGTTTCTTGCTGTTGTTGTGTCTTTCTCCTGCTTTAGTTCAACTGCTGTGTTTAACTGCTTCGCACTCTTTCGAAGCCACACTCCATCAGAAGCAGCACCCTCATCAGAGACTGTGCCCCCCATCAGAGATCTCCCCCATGAGCTGATCTGAATTTATAGGGAGATGCTCAAATGAGCATTCAACTCCACCCCAATTCGAAGCTGATAAGGCTCACATGAATAGTGGGGGATGTCTCATAGGAACCAGGCTACAGTCGTAAACTGGGTGCAACTGGAGGTGAGGACTGCTCAACATACACACAAATATAAATACAACATTTGTTCTGAATATAACAGGAGTGAAAGCGAGTTTGAGGTAGGAGTGGAGGTAGGAGAGGTGCATTTACCCAGGAGGAAAACAGCAGGAGTCAATGCGTTTGAGTTAGGAGTGGAGGTAGGAGAGGTGCATTTACCCAGGAGGAAAACAGCAGGAGTCAATGCGTTTGAGTTAGGAGTGGAGGTAGGAGAGGTGCATTTACCTGTGAAAGTAGAGAAGGCATAATTAGATTGCTGTGTTTAACTGCTTCGCATTCTTTCGAAGCCGCACTCCATCAGAAGCAGCACCCCCATCAGAGACTGTGCATCTCAAACTATGGTACCCCAGATTCTCCCTAGGCAACGCTTTAAAAGCCTTTATAGGGTATAGGTTTACAGTTAATCAATATTTATGGCCCTAGCATTATTGCTTTTACTGCAGCATTTGCGACAATTGATGATTACATACATGTGCTTGCCCTGCGCTGCTCTTTTTATACGGAGTATGTATACGGTAGGGGTAAAGGGGATGCTTTAAAAAATGTATTTGATATCATTTCTTTTTTTGTTTTTAAACATTATTGCTATTACAAGGGGGCTCACAAGCCCCCTATGTGAAAGCATGGACAGGTGACAGGTACTCTTTAGGTCCCTTTCACATAGGGTGGAATCCACTTGCTCAGCGGGCGATCTCTCCTCTGAGGAGGCGGATGACAGGTCTGTATCTGCTCCGCTTATGCGGAGTGGACACGGACACAGCTGCTTGCTTCTGTGGGTGGCTGAATGGAAACGGACACATTTCCATCTGTTACTCCATAGGGGAGAATGGAAGTTCCGTTGGGAATGTTCACGAGAAATGGGCCTTATGGAGACATCATGGGTCTATTAGACCCATGATGCAGCTATTCAAGCACAGAACGGATGTGAATAGCTGCATCCCCGGCCACACTAGCTGAGGAATGAGAGCTGTGACCCTGCAAGTGGTGTAATATACATAGCTTCCAGGGTTATTAGTCGCAGGAGGGATCTGAGGAAAGGGGGTGCACTTTAAGAGCCCCATAAATGTGATTGGATTGCTCTAGGGCCACCTGGATCACGGTTATGGGAAAGCCTTTCTTTGGCTCATAAAGTGCTACCAAACCCTATACAATAAAATCAGTCTGTATATGCAGTAAAGCATGCTCGATATACTCACTGTGGAACCGAAGGGGTTAATCCTCTGTATATTTTGTAAAATGATTGTTTGATCCTGTCTTCTCTGATCCTCCCCTTCTCCTGTCCCGAATCCATCTGCTGAAAGAACAAAGCCTTGGGGGCAAGCTGCACCTGCTCAGTTTGGTGTGTATTGCTAGAGAGTTTTTTGTTTTTTTTGTTTTTTTTTTTGTTTTGTTTTTTTGGTAGGGTGCATGTGATCAACACAGGGCCAATAAGTGGTGTCCCGACAGAGGGCCAGGGGTCCTGCCTCAATAATAGGAGAATGAAAGCGCCTTCTACAAGCTGCTCTAACTGCCAATGAGAAAGGTATTTAGCAGTTTATATTTACTAAAATAATTTCATTTCCATGTTGTGTGTACTGTGGGAGACCAGATAGAGTGAATGCAGGGTCTGGGGAGATCAGATATAGTGAATGCAGGGTCCGGGGAGACGGGATATAGTGAGTGCAGGGTCCGGGGAGACCGGATATAGTGAATGCAGGGTCTGGGGAGATCAGATATAGTGAATGCAGGGTCTGGGGAGATCAGATATAGTGAATGCAGGGTCTGGGGAGATCAGATATAGTGAATGCAGGGTCCGGGGAGACGGGATATAGTGAGTGCAGGGTCCGGGGAGACTGGATATAGTGAGTGCAGGGTCCGGGGAGACGGGATATAGTGAGTGCGGGCTCCGTGGAGAAGGGATATAGTGAGTGCGGGCTCCGTGGGATAGAGTGAGTGCGGGCTCCGGGGAGACGGGATAGAGTGAGTGCGGGCTCCGGGGAGACGGGATAGAGTGAGTGCGGGCTCCGGGGAGACGGGATAGAGTGAGTGCGGGCTCCGGGGAGACGGGATAGAGTGAGTGCGGGCTCCGGGGAGACGGGATAGAGTGAGTGCGGGCTCCGGGGAGACGGGATTGAGTGAGTGCGGGCTCCGGGGAGACGGGATTGAGTGAGTGCGGGCTCCGGGGAGACGGGGTAGAGTGAGTGCGGGCGCCGGGGAGACGGGGTAGAGTGAGTGCGGGCGCCGGGGAGACGGGATAGAGTGAGTGCGGGCGCCGGGGAGACGGGATAGAGTGAGTGCGGGCGCCGGGGAGACGGGATAGAGTGAGTGCGGGCGCCGGGGAGACGGGATAGAGTGAGTGCGGGCGCCGGGCAGACGGGATAGAGTGAGTGCGGGCGCCGGGGAGACGGCATAGAGTGAGTGCGGGCTCCGGGGAGACGGGATAGAGTGAGTGCGGGCTCCGGGGAGACGGGATAGAGTGAGTGCGGGCTCCGGGGAGACGGGATAGAGTGAGTGCGGGCTCCGGGGAGACGGGATAGAGTGAGTGCGGGCTCCGGGGAGACGGGATAGAGTGAGTGCGGGCTCCGGGGAGACGGGATAGAGTGAGTGCGGGCTCCGGGGAGACGGGATAGAGTGAGTGCGGGCTCCGGGGAGACGGGATAGAGTGAGTGCGGGCTCCGGGGAGACGGGATAGAGTGAGTGCGGGCTCCGGGGAGACGGGATAGAGTGAGTGCGGGCTCCGGGGAGACGGGATAGAGTGAGTGCGGGCTCCGGGGAGACGGGATAGAGTGAGTGCGGGCTCCGGGGAGACGGGATAGAGTGAGTGCGGGCTCCGGGGAGACGGGGTAGAGTGAGTGCGGGCTCCGGGGAGACGGGGTAGAGTGAGTGCGGGCTCCGGGGAGACGGGGTAGAGTGAGTGCGGGCTCCGGGGAGACGGGGTAGAGTGAGTGCGGGCTCCGGGGAGACGGGGTAGAGTGAGTGCGGGCTCCGGGGAGACGGGGTAGAGTGAGTGCGGGCTCCGGGGAGACGGGGTAGAGTGAGTGCGGGCTCCGGGGAGACGGGATTGAGTGAGTGCGGGCTCCGGGGAGACGGGGTAGAGTGAGTGCGGGCGCCGGGGAGACGGGGTAGAGTGAGTGCGGGCTCCGGGGAGACGGGGTAGAGTGAGTGCGGGCTCCGGGGAGACGGGGTAGAGTGAGTGCGGGCTCCGGGGAGACGGGATTGAGTGATTGCGGGCTCCGGGGAGACGGGGTAGAGTGAGTGCGGGCGCCGGGGAGACGGGGTAGAGTGAGTGCGGGCGCCGGGGAGACGGGGTAGAGTGAGTGCGGGCGCCGGGGAGACGGGGTAGAGTGAGTGCGGGCGCCGGGGAGACGGGGTAGAGTGAGTGCGGGCGCCGGGGAGACGGGATAGAGTGAGTGCGGGCGCCGGGGAGACGGGATAGAGTGAGTGCGGGCGCCGGGGAGACGGGATAGAGTGAGTGCGGGCTCCGGGGAGACGGGATAGAGTGAGTGCGGGCTCCGGGGAGACGGCATAGAGTGAGTGCGGGCTCCGGGGAGACGGGATAGAGTGAGTGCGGGCTCCGGGGAGACGGGATAGAGTGAGTGCGGGCGCCGGGGAGACGGGATAGAGTGAGTGCGGGCGCCGGGGAGACGGGATAGAGTGAGTGCGGGCTCCGGGGAGACGGGATAGAGTGAGTGCGGGCTCCGGGGAGACGGGATAGAGTGAGTGCGGGCTCCGGGGAGACGGGATAGAGTGAGTGCGGGCGCCGGGGAGACGGGATAGAGTGAGTGCGGGCGCCGGGGAGACGGGATAGAGTGAGTGCGGGCGCCGGGGAGACGGGATAGAGTGAGTGCGGGCGCCGGGGAGACGGGATAGAGTGAGTGCGGGCGCCGGGGAGACGGGATAGAGTGAGTGCGGGCGCCGGGGAGACGGGATAGAGTGAGTGCGGGCGCCGGGGAGACGGGATAGAGTGAGTGCGGGCGCCGGGGAGACGGGATAGAGTGAGTGCGGGCGCCGGGGAGACGGGATAGAGTGAGTGCGGGCGCCGGGGAGACGGGATAGAGTGAGTGCGGGGGCCGGGGAGACGGGATAGAGTGAGTGCGGGCTCCGGGGAGACGGGATAGAGTGAGTGCGGGCGCCGGGGAGACGGGATAGAGTGAGTGCGGGCGCCGGGGAGACGGGATAGAGTGAGTGCGGGGGCCGGGGAGACGGGATAGAGTGAGTGCGGGCTCCGGGGAGACGGGATAGAGTGAGTGCGGGGGCCGGGGAGACGGGATAGAGTGAGTGCGGGGGCCGGGGAGACGGGATAGAGTGAGTGCGGGGGCCGGGGAGACGGGATAGAGTGAGTGCGGGGGCCGGGGAGACGGGATAGAGTGAGTGCGGGGGCCGGGGAGACGGGATAGAGTGAGTGCGGGGGCCGGGGAGACGGGATAGAGTGAGTGCGGGGGCCGGGGAGACGGGATAGAGTGAGTGCGGGCGCCGGGGAGACGGGATAGAGTGAGTGCGGGCGCCGGGGAGACGGGATAGAGTGAGTGCGGGCGCCGGGGAGACGGGATAGAGTGAGTGCGGGCGCCGGGGAGACGGGATAGAGTGAGTGCGGGCGCCGGGGAGACGGGATAGAGTGAGTGCGGGCGCCGGGGAGACGGGATAGAGTGAGTGCGGGCGCCGGGGAGACGGGATAGAGTGAGTGCGGGGGCCGGGGAGACGGGATAGAGTGAGTGCGGGCTCCGGGGAGACGGGATAGAGTGAGTGCGGGCGCCGGGGAGACGGGATAGAGTGAGTGCGGGCGCCGGGGAGACGGGATAGAGTGAGTGCGGGGGCCGGGGAGACGGGATAGAGTGAGTGCGGGCTCCGGGGAGACGGGATAGAGTGAGTGCGGGGGCCGGGGAGACGGGATAGAGTGAGTGCGGGGGCCGGGGAGACGGGATAGAGTGAGTGCGGGGGCCGGGGAGACGGGATAGAGTGAGTGCGGGGGCCGGGGAGACGGGATAGAGTGAGTGCGGGGGCCGGGGAGACGGGATAGAGTGAGTGCGGGGGCCGGGGAGACGGGATAGAGTGAGTGCGGGCGCCGGGGAGACGGGATAGAGTGAGTGCGGGCGCCGGGGAGACGGGATAGAGTGAGTGCGGGCGCCGGGGAGACGGGATAGAGTGAGTGCGGGCGCCGGGGAGACGGGATAGAGTGAGTGCGGGGGCCGGGGAGACGGGATAGAGTGAGTGCGGGCTCCGGGGAGACGGGATAGAGTGAGTGCGGGGGCCGGGGAGACGGGATAGAGTGAGTGCGGGGGCCGGGGAGACGGGATAGAGTGAGTGCGGGGGCCGGGGAGACGGGATAGAGTGAGTGCGGGGGCCGGGGAGACGGGATAGAGTGAGTGCGGGGGCCGGGGAGACGGGATAGAGTGAGTGCGGGCGCCGGGGAGACTGGATAGAGTGAGTGCGGGCGCCGGGGAGACGGGATAGAGTGAGTGCGGGCGCCGGGGAGACGGGATAGAGTGAGTGCGGGCGCCGGGGAGACGGGATAGAGTGAGTGCGGGCGCCGGGGAGACGGGATAGAGTGAGTGCGGGGGCCGGGGAGACGGGATAGAGTGAGTGCGGGGGCCGGGGAGACGGGATAGAGTGAGTGCGGGCTCCGGGGAGACGGGATAGAGTGAGTGCGGGGGCCGGGGAGACGGGATAGAGTGAGTGCGGGCGCCGGGGAGACGGGATAGAGTGAGTGCGGGCCATGAGCTTGATTTACCTGCTTTTCTATCATGCCGTTTATAGACCTACATTGGTAGACAAGTGGGTAACCAACCAATAATTGGCATGTGGGCTGGAAAAGATAAATAATTGGGCCTGCCTTGGCTCTTTGTGGAGAAAGGTTGTCCTCTACCTCTTGGTGACAACATTCAGTTTCGGTGTCAGATTGTGGTGAAGATGTCTGGTTTCTATATGAGGTAGCTCTAATAGGGGGTCTACTTTTGTAGATGTTAGAAAATCACTTTTTAAGGTGAAGTACGGTTTTTTAGTTCCAGTGGAGAATGAACCTTTCTTTGAAATGAATGGAGGTTGTGGCTGGACTTTGCAGGAGGAATATTACTGTCAGTGAAGATTATCAAGAAGAACCTTACAAGAATGAAAAAAATGCCTTTTAATTCCACTTTAAAAGTAAATGTTTAAATCCTGTAAATTCTGAACGCACGAATATGCAGATACTGAACTGTTGAAGGAGATAATGGGTGAGCTCCTATTTGTTGTAGTCCGTTATCTTCCACACTCACACCCGGGGAATCCAGCAGCGTTCTGTAGTGATTCGCCGCTCTGTTGTTGTACACCAGGTCCTGTGCCACCATCTACCTTTCGGGTCATCATTGGGGGGATGGCTGTACCTTCCTGATACTTGCAGCCAACCCCTTGATGACACGCGGCAGGTTCTCCTTCCTCCAGTGCTTCTTTGTAATCTGATGCCTCCTGGAATATGTGATGTAGATATCCCAGGGGACTGCAGGAGCAAGATTATACTGAAAGTTGAATAAAGTGGAAAAACGGTGCTGGATGCATAATGTTCTTATTATCATTGCGATCTTATAGTATTGATGTTGATGTAAATTATCAGTTTCCCGGGCAGGCGTCTTCTCTGCGTTCTGCTTGACTTTTGTAGAGCAATGTAACAAAAATAGAAATTTTAGTGCAACACCACTGTTAGGAGATTCAGATTCAACTTTATTCCAACAAAAGTAATAGAATCTCTTGAAGAGTCCTTGGACTGCTGTTGTCTGACTTTTTTGATAATATGTCCTGCATTGGGTGCTGTGGTTTCCCCTGCCAGCCTATAAGTCATGCTCCCTAAACTGTGGCCCGTGGGATGGGATGATGGGATGCCATTCCTTCCACTGACTCCAACAGTGGGGCATTATTCCCCCACTGACACCAGTGATGGGGCATTATTCCTCCCACTGACACCAATGATGGGGCACTCTTCCTCCCACTGACACCAATGATGGGGCACTCTTCCTTCCACTGGCACAATTATGGACCACTATTCCTCCCACTGACACCAATGATGGGGCACTCTTCCTTCCACGGGCACAATGATGGGCCACTATTCCTCCCACTGACACCAATGATGGGGCACTATTTCTCTCACTGACACCAATGATGGGGCACTATTCCGCCCGCCGAAACCAATGATGGGACACTATTCCTCCCACTGACACCAATGATGGGGCACTATTCCTCCCACTGACCCCAATGATGGGGCACTATTCCTCCCACTGACCCCAATGATGGGGCACTATTCCTCCCACTGACCCCAATGATGGGGCACTATTCCTCCCACTGGCACAATGATGGGGCTCTATTCCTCCCACTGGCACAATGATGGGCCACTATTCCTCCCACTGACACCAATGATGGGGCACTATTTCTCTCACTGACACCAATGATGGGGCACTATTCTGCCCGCCGAAACCAATGATGGGGCACTATACCTCCTGCTGACGCCAATGATGGGGCACTATTCCTCCCACTGATACCAATGATGGGGCACTATTCCTCCCAACGACATCAATGAGGAGCACTTTTACTCCCGCCGACACCAATGAGGGGGCACTATTCCTCCCGCCGACATCAATGAGGGGCACTCTTACTCCCGCCGACACCAATGAGGGGGCACTATTCCTCCCGCCGACACCAATGAGGGGGCACCAATCCTCCCACCGACACCAATGAGGGGGCACTATTCCTCCCGCCGACACCAGGGAGGGGGCACTATTCCTCCTGTCGACACCAATGATGGGTGCTATGTGTATTTACTCCCACTGATCACCAAGACTGAAACCTTGCCTTCTCCCACTGATGCTGGGTCATTTACTACTCCCATTGGTCACAAAGTCTGAAGGACAGTAAATTGGCCCTTTGGTTAGGAAGTTTGGAGGCCTCTGGTCTAGGTCACTACACCGAAGGATGGGTATATAGTAGCTTAACTTGGCTGTTTCTTTATTTTAAAGTTCTTCAAACAACTTTTCACTGTCTTCTAATACCACAAATAGAAGTAGTGTATCCAAATCCGTAAAACCTTGGGAGACGTACACGGATCCCACACTATGGGAACGGCCTGTAAGGTTGCTTTAGGCACTGAATTCTGCATGGGTGCTCACCTTGGCACTATTTGCAACACATGTAGCAAGCCGTAGTGTGATATACAGGCCCAGGGCTATAGCCCATTGCTTTGTAACCCAGACCCTGAAGACCTTTTTGAGAGTATGTCTATCCTTGGGGTGTATGATGAGTGAAACCTGGACCCTATATAGGGACCAGCATTGTGGACTGGTAACATAGGGTCGCTGACCATTGCAGTAAAACCAGGGGCCATGTTTGGAATTCTTTCACTTTACAATAACAGGGTTTCAAACTTGGCACTAAAATTCAACCACTCCAATAGAGAAGTAAATGTAGCACCCTTTTAGGTAGCTAAGTGGTGCTAGTTGTTTTTTTTTTTTTTTCCAGTCAGAAGGCTAAGCAGCAGTCTGGGTGATAGATGGATCAAAATCGGGTCAGGATGGAGGGTCTGTGCAGATTAGCTCTCTGATAACTCCCCCTGATCTAGAGACTTGGAGTAGTCTCTAGAACTCAGTGAGCGGGGGTGAGGAGGAGCTGGTCTGTACTCTGGGGATCATGACCAGTCCCCTTGCAGGCGGTTTGGCATGGGGTCAGGACAGCTTTTAAGTGTGCTAGTGCCTGCTCAGCAGCAAGAGTGGAGCATGTGAGAGTAGGGGCTGGAGTGTGGAGCCTGGGAGGGGGGCCTAGTGGGAAGGGACCTGTATCCAGGAAGGATATGGTCAAGAGGAAAGTTTAACCTCACCGTCCCCCTGAGTGAGGACCATCTGTAGAGCTAAGAAGTGAGCCAGCAGAATGCCTGAAAGCAGATGCCAACCTGCTGCTTGAAGAAAAGGGACAGTGAGTACTTCTATACCCCCTGGACTAGAGTAGGGGAGATGGCATTTGGGTGGGAATCCTAACTAATCCCCAGCTGAACCGTGCTTTAAGGTGACCGATTCTAGATCCCCTTGTCCAGGGATTCCTCCAGACAGCTGGATAGAGAGCTACCTGAAGTCTGGGGTGGTATACCAGGAGAGGCTGGAGCTCTCTCCAAGAAGAGAAACCCTTCTATGGACTTGTACGTAGCTTCAGGAAGTTGTCCTCTGTTTAACAGTTCCTTGGGCATCCCATACACCCCTTACCCCATCCAAGTCCAATTCCCCTAATAAAACTTAAAAAACCAAGCTCAAGAATGCTTTACTGTCTCTGGAATTCAAGTCTGTGGAAAATGTGTGTTGCCTGGTTGTGCAGGACTATAGGGGGACCCAAATCTGCAGCAACTCCTAAGGGGGTAGTGGTTCATATAAAAAGTCTTTTTTGGCTTTATTTTTTAGTACGACATCGGTGTCATCCTAACTAATCTAATCTGTGTGTTTTGAGCTCCTTTAACCTCTTCACGCCGGCAGCACACAAATGTGCGGCCTCCCGGCGTCTGGGCGTTCCCGATCATGTGACCGCCGTTATGACGCGTCACATGATCCCTAAACTCCGTCCCGCCTCCTGGCTTCTGAAACTCTTAAAGGGCCGAGAGGCGCCGGCGGGAAGGGGTTAAGAAAAGCCAAGCTGTTGAGTGGCATATTACTGTTCAGGTAATTGGGTGAAGGAAATCTGTGACTTGAAAAGCTGACGTTTCGGTCAGGGTTTGTTTAGCTGTGCTTTATTATGGCACCCAATCGACTTAAAACAAAAGCTCCGTGAGCAACACCGATGACTTTAATTCCTCCAGGTTTGATGCAAGATACCCCACCGCGCTTTTACCAGGTAGATTCCAGCAGAAGTATTTCCTGTGCGCTAAATGACACATCTACGTCGGTGATGCATTGTGTCCGTGTGGACCAGGAATGATGGGCATCCGACGCCTTCCATCTGAGTTTAATTAAGCCATCCTTTTGTTATTTCTCTTCCGCAACCCAACCGGTAGCAGGTTCCCATCTGACTGACACCATCCCTCCGATCTATGACAAGCTTCACATCTCACACGGCTTAGATGCCATCAAAGGAACGTGTCCTGTAGCCAGCAACATTGAAAGCGAGTCTGCTCGAGGGGCTGCACAGAATGATTTGATATTCCCAGAATAATAGAGACAAGCACAGCGGAAGTGTTGTGGCGGAGGGCCGCGTCGCTCCACAAAGGCGCCCACTCCCATCGCTCACACTTCGCAGGCTGACAGCCCTTTGTGAAGCACACATCAAGAACATGACATGAAATTAAAAGGAGCATATTGCTGACTGCGAAATAATTGTGTTTAGCCAAACAAGAAACACGCAGAGATTTGTTGAAGGCTAAAGAAGGATTCTCATAAAAAATAATCTGTAGACCAGCTGTTTTTATTGATGGGGGGGGGGGGGGGGGTTTGTATTGTGCAAGGGAATGCCAGTGAAAGGGAAAAAAACTCAACATGTGAGATTTCTGTCAAATTTTCAACAGGCTCAGCTACATTTAGGCACCTCATGGATGACTTAATAAACCCATAATGGTAACATTTTGGCTTGGCCGCCTTTTGGCTTCTGGTGTCCATGAAATAATTATGCAACATGTCACAAGCTTGTGCTCCTAAGGCAAGCCAGCTACTGTAATAAAACATTTACATGAATCCGTCCCATTAAAAAAGTCTGGAAAAATGTTTTTCTTTGTTTCTGGAAATACTTGCCTTTAACTGCTGCCCGCACTTTGAAAAGTACACCGAAACCTTCTGTTCCTTTTGTTCTCCTGGTCCCTGCAGCTTTCCTTGCTTCCCCCGCTGACTACACACACTGTCAGGAATAGACTCAGCACTGGTGGTGGGACTCACCTGCCATGTGGGCTGTAGTACCAGGGCTGGCCAGCGGGTGCTCTCAGCAATCAGAAGCTCACTCCTGCAGGCAGCCATCACCTGAGGCTGATTGCAGGAGGTGTATTTAAGGAATGGCCAGACCTGCAGTCAGTGCCTTGGTGTTGTTTCCCATGAGCCCCTGTACCTTGTATCCTGTGTTCCTGTTCCTCTGCCTGTCTGATTTGTGGCCGACTCTGCATTGTTCCTGACCCTGCTGACCGTCTCCTGTTTAACCCCTGGCTTGCCTGACCATCCTTCTGCCTGATCCTCTGTACCGCGCTGCCCGTGAGTTACTGAACCCGGCTTGTGACCCTGACCATTCTCTGCCTGATCCACTGTACCTCGCTGCCCGTGAGTTACTGAACCCGGCTTGTGACCCTGACTTTTCTCTGCCTGCTCCTTCGGTACCTCGCTGCCCGCACGTTGCTGACCTGGCCTGCCTTACTACGCCTGACGCTACCCAGACGATCCATCCGTCCCGCACGGATCCAGTCACTACTGTCCAAACCTGCCAGCCCCTTCACATCAGGCTTTCCCCCGGTACATACCCTCGGCGGACCCCTCTACCACAGTTGGGTGCACTCAGGGGCCGCGACCTGGTCTCAGTCCTGCGCCAAGTCCATCCCCACCATCAGGGGCTCTGGTGAAAAGGCAGACTGGGGCTTAGACTCCGCACCCTGGGGAATCCTGTTCTGTGGGTCACTAGAGATCCCGCCGGGCGGTGCCTGACAGTACCTTACGGCCCGCCTGACCATTCCACCTCTCCAGCCCTGACTACGCCTGTGTTCCTGAAGCCTGCTACTTCCCTGTGTCAGTCCACACATCTCTGGTCATACCTGGATCCCTGACACACACGTTTAAAAAATCATTTTAGGCCTGAAGCTTACATAAAACCCCCAAAACATTATACATTTTCTGAAAGCAGACAATAAAATAGTGGTAGTTGTAAGTTTTTGTCACATATTAGCATAACGGTTTATGAAAAGCAAAATTTCAGTAAAAAATACACTAACGTTAAAGAGTAAGCCCAGCATTTCATATGCTTCATATTCTATGGTGTGGGTCTCAACATTTTCCAAAGAGTGGGCCAGTTTTTTGTACATCAGACTATAGGGGGGGCCTGCTGTGCCCAGTGGAAGTAAACATATCTTTATCTTTGGTTTTAGGGGGCGAAATAGTTGGTGCCAGTGGGAGGAATAGAGTTGTATTGCTGATGTCAGTGGATGTAATTATGCTTCAACGTTGGTGTCAGAGGAAAGAATATTGCCCCATTGTTTGTGTCAGTGGCAGGAATTATGCTCCAATGTTGGTGTCAGTGGCAGGAAAAATGCCTCAGGGGCCAGATAAACACAAGCAAAGGGCCTCAATTTGAAGACCACTGTTCTGTTGTATAGGAAACTCATAAGTGACAAAAATGTGACACTTCCAGTTTCTGCAGATGTCAAAATAACCATTAGCCATAGCTTTCTCGGTGTGATCAGATGCTTATAAAGCAGAAATCTGGGCAAAAACCTCTTTTCATGTCCTTGTTGCTGATTTCCTACCTTCACTGAATATGTCATCCATCTTTTGGTTCACTCAGTAGTTGCTCTGAAATAGCCTATTCATTTTTCGATCAAACCGGACATTTTCTATGGTTTCCTGTTTGTAAGACCGGTGGGTGCTATGCCTCCTATTCCGCCAGCCACTGGTCTTGGCACATCTCTTCTGTAGTTCTTTCTCCAGAAAGTGGGGATGTAATTCAGCCCCACTTGCAGTTGTGGGTAGACCAAGACTCCCAGACACATTCAACATGTACAGGCCTAGTGTACCTGCCCACTTTCACTATTATTCCCTGTGGTTGATGGGAACTGTAGTTTCCTTTTACTGCAGAGAGAGGATATGATGTAATCCCTGCTGTTACACCTCCTCCTTGGCAGAGCAGATTCTGATTTTTTGAATTAGAGATGAGGTCATGAAAATTCGATTAGACTTTTCTCATCAATGGTAAGGATTTTCAAAATTGTATTAAAGTGGTAGTATTTTTTTTTTTTTTTTAATTTATTTACTTATTTTTTATTTTTTACCTACAGTACATGTAAGCTTGTGCTCAAGCTTACCTATAGGTAAAATGAATATCTCCTAAACTTGCAATGTTTAGGAGATCTTCTCGTGAGCGTCAGCCATTGATGTTACCATCTCATGCGCTGTGAAGGAACGGAACGGGTGTGTGTGCACATGCATGCACAGGAGTGACGTCATTGCGGCTCAGCCAGTCAAGTGACCTGGAAGGAAGGCCGGGTGGTGATGGAAGCCTCCTCGGTGGACTGCACGCCACTAAGATGGTAAGTCTTTCATAATGTGCTGGTATGCAATGCACACTAGCACATTATAACATTGCCTTGCAGGGAGAGTTTTTTTTTTTTTTTTTGTTTTGTTTTCATTTCCCTCAGGTTTACTACCACTTTACCTGTTTATTGTTTTGTGTACAGGGGTGTACTAATGTGGGATTTTTTTTTGCCTTTCCCGCAGTCTGGGCAGAGGAGACATCTGGGGTCTAATAAATCCCAGATCTCTTCATAAAGAGTACTTTTCACTGCCTATTATCACAAGGGATGTTTTACATTCCTTGTGATTACAAAAGTGCTAAAAGTGGGCAGCACAGTGGCTAAATGGTTTGCACATCCGCCTGGCAGTATTAGGGTTGTTGGTTCGAATCCCAGCCACGGCACCACCTGCGTGAAGTTTGCATTTTCTCCCTGTGCCTGTGTGGGTTTCCTCCGGGTACTCCGGTTTCCTCCCGCACTCCAAAGACATGCTGGTAGGTTAATTGGCTCCTGTCTAAATTGTCCCTAGTATGTGTATGTATGAATGTGAGTTGGGGACTTTAGATTGTACGCCCCTTGAGGGTTAGGGACTGATGTGAATGTACAATATATATGTAAAGCGCTGCGTAAATTGACAGCGCTATATAAGTACCTGTAATAAATAATAAAAAAAAAATAAAATTAGAGACAGTGTAAAATAAAAAAAAATGTTTAAAAACACCCCCATCCCAACATTCTCACACACAAAGGTGAATGTATGCGTCAGTCCCACATCAGTACATAAATGGCTATCGTACCACACGTGATGTATCACTGTGAATGTCAGAGCGCGAGCAATAATTCTAGCACCAGACCTCCTGTGTAACTCTAATCTGGTAACTCGTGAAGGTTTTTACAGCCTCGCCTATGAAGATTTTTAAATACAGTCGTTTGGCACTATTCCATGAGCGTGCGCAATATTAAAGCATGGCGTGTTTGGTATCTATTTACTCAGATTTATTTACACCATCTTTTATATTTTGCTGAAAAATTAGGTGTCAAATTGTGATTGTGTGCATTAAAATTCATTAAAGTGTATTTCTTCCAAAAATTTGTGCTCACAAAACTGCAGCACAAATACCGTGTGACATAAAAACAATTGCAAGATTGCAAAACCTATGATTTTATTCACTAGGGCAGTGGTCTCCAAACTGCGGCCTGGGGGCCGGATGTGGCCCTTTGCCTGCCTATAATGGCCCTTGTGGCTCTATTGCTCCCACTTGCACAAATGATGCTGCACCATTTCTTCCACTGACACCTATGATGGGGCGCTATTCCCCCCACTGATGCCAACAATCGGGCACTAGTCTTCCTACTGAAACCAATGATGGGGCATTGTTTGTTCTCACTGACGTTAGGGGCATTTTCTACTGTCCAAAGTCTGGCCCCCCTAAAGCCTGATGGACAGTAAACTGGAAGGTTTGGAGACCCCTGCTCTTGGGCATCTGCTAAAAAAAAAATATATTATGTTTGAGGGGTTCTATGTAATATGCTAGCAAAATATACTTTTTTTTTTTTTTTACATGTTAACCAAACATGTTAGAAGAGGCTGGGTCTTAAAGTGTTACTAAACCCACAACAGTAAAATCAGTCTGTATATGCAGCAAAGCATGCTTGTTATACTCACTGGGGAACCTAAATGGTTAATCCTCTGCATTGTGTAAAACGCCGTTTGATGCTTTCTTCTCGTTCCTCCCCTTTTTCAAGTGACCACCTTGTCACGGAACCGGACCCAGGCTGCACTTGGGTATTGCCGTTATACTCCAGCTTCCCTGTCCGAACACAAATCCACGGACACCACCGCTGACCATACAGGAAATAGACAGCAAGTCAACTGCTTTATTTTTACACAAACACAAGATATATACACAGGGCGGGGAAAATACAACCAGGAAGAGGAAACACATCAGCAGGCCGTCCCATCAGGAGGGAAACACCTCCCACCAAACCAATACACACAATAGAACAATAGGATGCATCATGTGGCAGGAACACTTACATCCCATAATAGCTTGCTGCCAAGCAAGACACCAATAGAACAATGGGATGCAGCAGGTGGCAGTGGACAATGAACAGCCCCAACCCCACCTATACATGTCTACACAATATCAGGACAGAGCACCCTGTACCCCCTAACAGGCACAGGGTGCCTTTACACCTGAGGGATTTGGGGAGATGATACAGGGGTCCCCCCACCCCCAAAAGTCACTTCCGTCACACACCTCTTATCTCCTGATAAAGCAGACTGGACCGTAGGCATTTTGCACATGCTCAGTCTTTTTGGGAGAATGCATGTGATCAGCACTGGGCCAATCAGCACTGTTCAGACAGAGGTCAATGGTTTTGCATCCTCCTAGAGCAGAAAAAAAACTCCTCCTACAAGCTTTAGGTATTGCTCTGCGGAACACTGTAGAAATGTATTATTTATTTATTTCAGGTACTTATATAGCGCCGTCAATTTACGCAGCGCTTTACATATATATTGTACATTCACATCAGTCCCTAACCCTCAAGGGGCGTACAATTTAAGGTCCCTAACTCACATTCATACATACACATACTAGGGACAATTTAGACAGGATCCAATTAACCTACCAGCATGTCTTTGGAGTGTGGTAGGAAACCGGAGTACCCAGAGGAAACCCGCACAGGGAGAACATGCAAACTTCAGGCAGGTGGTGCCGTGGTTGGGATTCGAACCAATGACCCTAGTGCTGCCAGGCACTGCGGTCTTGGGAGTGTGGGAGGAAACCGGAATACCTGGAGGAAACCCACACAGGCACAGGGAGAACAAGCAAACTCCAGGCAGGTGGTGCCGTGATTGGGATTCAAACCAATGACCCTAGTACTGCCAGGCGGAAGTGCTAACCATTTAGCCACTGTGCTGCCCCACTAACGTGCTCTAACTAGCAGTTTATATTTACTAAATTAATTGCATTTCCATTTTCTGTGTACTGTGGCAGACCAGATATAGTGAGTGCTGGGTCTGGGGTTTAATAAATCCACTTTTTTTTTTTTTTTTTTCAGGTAAAAGTACATTTATTATTTTTTGTTTTGGGAGCCTGTAAAGCTTTTCACCAGTGATCAGCAGATCGCTGATGCCATGCAGGTCTCCTGCAGACCTGTCAGTGTGTGCGCTTCCTCATACTGACAGACTCAATGAACTACCACAGTGCTCACAGCGCCGTGGTAGTTCGGGAACTATGAGCCGACAGCCACAGAAGCTGCCAGGACTTGTAGTTTTCTCATTCACACTTTTTTTCTTTCATTGCGACAGCTAGCGGGGGGGAGAAGAATGAGTTAGTGATTAAAGCAGCCATTGAAAGTACTGAGGGTTTAATGTTACTTTGAGCCCGGGTTCACATACATTCGGCTCCGTATATCGCATGTGATTCGCACAGAAACCGCACTGCATTCCTGTGCAAATCACATGTGGTTTGTGTGCAGTGCGACTGGAACTGTACAGTTTGTATGGCTCTAATCGCACCGCACCCGCACCAAAAAGGTGCAAGACCCTTTTTTGCGTCCGCACTAGAATCGGATCAAATGGGTATTCGCACCTATGCAATCCGATTCTTCACATCACACTGCGTTTTGCGGATCGCTTTCGGGTTGTTGTTAACTTAACATACACACCCACAGCGGTTCACATGGACGGGGTGCGATTGTGATGCGGTGCGGAATTCGTACTGAAAACGCTGCGAATTCCACACTACATCAGCGTGAACCAGGGCTGAATGATATAGGGCTGTACAGTGGCTGGTTGGCACTTGGGGTCCACGGGTTGAATCCCAACTAGCACACTGTCTGCATGGAGTTTGCATGATGTGCTTGTGTGGGTTTCTTCCATACTCCAAAGACATTCTGGTAACTGGTTCCTGTCTAAATTGTATATGTACTGTATGTGAGTTAGGGACCTTGGATTGAGGTTAGGGACTGATGTCGGTGTACAGTATACAAAGCACTGCATAAATTGTTGGTACCATTGAAATAGCTGTAATAAATAAATGAGGCAGCAGATTGGGGTGGGGGAGGTCCTAATGTAGGCATTATTTTCTTCATGGACTTGCCATCTGCTAATATGCACTACAGCGTTCAGATCCGGAGTCTCACCTGTGTAGTCACGGTTGGTGTAAAGAACAGTTGTGAAATGTTTGAAAACAGAATTCTAAATGAGATTTCCTCCTCCAATCCCGATGTCACTTCTATTTCCAGCAGCACATTCTAATCATTTTGCTGCAATTTAATTATTTTTTTATTACGATAGGTAATGGCATTTCCAGCTAGATTTCTCCGGCTCCAATACTTGTAATAGCCGAACCCATTGAGTAAATGAAAAGGACACAAATGTCAGCCGTGTACATGAGCAGAACGGGAATACGCAATGCTCAGAGTGGAATATCGGCCGCATAGACTGTCTCACAGCTGACACTAGAACCAGCTCTGCTGATCCATATTTACACTGACCTTGTCTGATCAATGTAAACATACTGTATGTCTGCGCAGTCTGTCCGCTTCACTGGATTGTGGACATTTCAAGACGGCTTTTCCACTGTCATTCAACCAGTCCACCTTTTTATTTATTTTTTTTGTTTTTGTGGGATTCTGGTTTTCACAGTATCATTCACCTTAAAGGCATGGTCTGAGCCTAGTGTGCCGTTACTGCAGCCATTGAGCACCCAAGGCGCTGCCGGGGTGTCCGCTGAGCACCCGAGGCGCTGCCGGAGTGTCCGCTGAGCACCCGGGGCGCTGCCGGCGTGTCCGCTGTGCACCCGGGGCGCTGCCGGCGTGTCCGCTGTGCACCCGGGGCGCTGCCGGCGTGTCCGCTGTGCACCCGGGGCGCTGCCGGCGTGTCCGCTGTGCACCCGGGGCGCTGCCGGCGTGTCCGCTGTGCACCCGGGGCGCTGCCGGCGTGTCCGCTGTGCACCCGGGGCGCTGCCGGCGTGTCCGCTGTGCACCCGGGGCGCTGCCGGCGTGTCCGCTGTGCACCCGGGGCGCTGCCGGCGTGTCCGCTGTGCACCCGGGGCGCTGCCGGCGTGTCCGCTGTGCACCCGGGGCGCTGCCGGCGTGTCCGCTGTGCACCCGGGGCGCTGCCGGCGTGTCCGCTGTGCACCCGGGGCGCTGCCGGCGTGTCCGCTGTGCACCCGGGGCGCTGCCGGCGTGTCCGCTGTGCACCCGGGGCGCTGCCGGCGTGTCCGCTGAGCACCCGGGGCGCTGCCGGCGTCCCCGCTGAGCACCCGGGGCGCTGCCGGCGTCCCCGCTGAGCACCAAGGGTCAGGAGCAGATGATCTTTCTGAACACCGACTCAATGACAGCTCATGGCCATTGTATATGATTGGGAGTGCCCGCTGAGCACCAATGCAATACTGGTGTAAATGTTATTTATGTTTTTAATTATATCTTCGAGTCACTGACATCCTGTGAGCTGTAGATAGAAAATTGATGAGTTCCTCGAGATTAAAAGGGTTGAGGAAAGCTGCAGTACTAGTGGTGCACCGAAATGGAAATTCTTAGACCGAAGCCAGAAAATTTAGGATGCGTTTGGCCGAAATCCAAAACAGACCGTTATTTTAAAAAAAATATATATATTTTTATATATAATTGTATTTGACTTCTTAATGAATCTGAATTTATTTTTAGCACCTTTCAGCCAATAGGCTGCAGGGTGGATTTGATTTAAATCAAATTGATTGAAATCACGATTTAAATCGCTAGTGAAAAGGCTCAATTTTAAATCCTATCATCATTTTGAAAGAGCAACTGTCATCTTTGTCCCGTAGCGGCTCCTCTGTCCCGCTGTTGGCTCACCAACAGTCCCATTCACTTTAATGGGACGGCTGGTGATGCGGCAGTGACACAACAAGGTGAAGGACGTGGCGGCAGCAGGGGAGTGGATGCCCACTAAGAGGCGCTGCCATGATGGATCTGAAATGACAGGTGCTCTTTAAATGTAAGGAATCACTCATTCTTGCTGGTAGTTAGAATCTTTAATATTTGCAAACCAAATGAAGGTTTCCTTTCTAGAATAATAAGCTGTCAGGTTAGCAAAACGGCGATATGAGAACCGATTTTAGGTTAGTAGGTTAATCACACATAGCTGGAGAACAACTCAATTTCTTTTATTTCATGTTTTTTCTCATGTTTACTGTGAAATTGTGTGAATGCATCAATGCAGTGCATGTTATCTCAGCTTGCAGAGCTTGGATTCATCGAATGAGTTTACCGAAAATGGAAATATTGCAGAATTTACAGCCTCATGCTACATATCTAAGCTCCATTTCATGCTGAATAAACTAAATTATTAATGTATCTTAAATAGAAAACTATCTTTAGACAGATGTTTTACTCCAAAAGCATTTTATTAAAATACATTTGATAAAAATCAAAATAATCCGATTTAAACTAAAAAGAAAATCAGATTTTTTTTTTTTCCTTTTTTTTTTTTTCCTTTTTTTCCTTTTTTTTTCCTTTTTTTCCTTTTTTTCCTTTTTTTTTCCTTTTTCTTTTTTTCCCTTTTTTTTTTTTTTTTCCCTTTTATATCCACCATGATGGGCTGTTTTCACAAATGCATCCCTTCAAATTCAATTCATATCTTCACACTGATCCATTGCACTTCCCTTGCAGTGTTTAAAAATCCTGCTTGCCACATTTTTTTGTGCATATTTTGGTGAGTTAAAAAAAAAAACACAAAAACCGCACCTCCCCATTGGGGCCTGGTTCACACCAATGCGTTTTTAAGGGCCTTTTGCAGAAATGGACTACAGTCAATTTTTTTTTTATTTAAAATTGATTTGTAAATTTTTCAATATACCAATTTATATACAAACATAACAATCATCATATAAAATTCCAATTTAGCTATCTTCATATCAAGACTATTAACTTTCATCTTGGTATTCTTTTCCTCCTAGACCCCCCCACAGTCAATTTAATATGGATTCCTGTGGGACATATTTACGTCTATGCTTTTTTGAGCTTCTTCATTGTTAGAAAGGGTCATGGACTTGAAACGCGAAAGGTTGCGTTTTTTGTTCAATAGACTTCAAGGGAGACGCTGCAGAAAATGCATGTAGTGTTTTTGTTGCGTTTTCACGTGTTTGTCACAGTTTTGACGCGGAATGCTTTTTTAATCTGCCCAGCAACAAGTTGGTCCCCCCTAGAAAAAAAAAATAATTTTTATTAAACGCGCATGCAAAAAAACACTGTAAAGTGGACAACATGCAAACTGCATTGGTGTCAACCAGGCCTGAAATGCATTGAAAACGTACACGTGTTGTATTTTTGATGCATTTTCAACAAGTTGGCCAGGAAAAAAAGCATTTAAAAAAAAAAGTATCAAAAATGCACATGCAGAAACGCAAAATACGGTGCAAAACAGACCAAACACAAAAAGCACCATAGGACATGACAGGTGTAATGGCCTCCTCCTTGTATGGGGGACCTTCTAATATGATCAGTGGGTCTTGTGGGAGAATGGGCATCCACAGACAGAAGTCTGTCTGCTGCAATACCCTAGTATTAAAATTCAGGGGGGCAAATTGGGGGGGGGGGTCAGAAGCAGATGATCTTTCTGCACACCTACTCAATGACAGCTCATGGCCATTGTATATGATTGGGATGTCTGCCTGCAGCTGCCAGCACTCGGAACCATTCGAAGAGCCGGATCTTTTCTTTCAGCGCCTGGGTCACACATACATAGTGCCTTTCCAGAGGGTTAAGTGGTGGAAGCTGCAAGGTGCGCTTGTCTATTTAATGGTAGCTGTTGGGTACTTAAGTGTCACTAAACCCACAACAGTAAAACTGGTCTGTATATGCAGTAAAGCATGCTTGTTATACTCACTGTGGAACCTACGGGGTTGATCCTCTGCGTTGTGTAAAAATGCTGTTTGATCCTGTCTTCTCTGATCCTCCCCTTCTTCCATTGTCCCCCTCTTATCTCTTGATAAGACATATCATGTGGAGACGCTCATCACATGCTCAGTTTGTTGTTTATTGCTAGAGGGGTTTTTTTTGGGGGGGAGAGTGCATGTGATCAGCATAGGGCCAATCAGCACTGTCCAGACAGAGGTCAGGGGTTCTGCATCCACCTCAAGCAGTGGCGGGCATCTGCGGCCCTCCAGCTGTCATGGAACTACATGTCCCATGAGGCATTGAAAGGCTGACAGTTGCATCATGACTCGCAGAGGTATGATGGGACTTGTAGTTTCACAACAGCTTGAGGGCCACAGTTTTGCCCACCCCTGACCTAGAGCAAACTCCTCCTTCAAGCTTTAACCAGTGCTCTGCTGGACACTGATAGAAGTCACAAGACTGCTCTAACTGCTGATGAGAAAATGTATTTAGCAGTTTATATTTACTAAAATAATTGCATTTCCATGTTGTGTGTACTGTGGGAGACCAGATATAGTGAATGCAGGGTCCGGGGAGACCAGATATAGTGAATGCAGGGTCCTGGGAGACCAGATATAGTGAATGCAGGGTCGGGGGACACCAGATATAGTGAATGCAGGGTCGGGGGACACCAGATACAGTGAATGCAGGGTCCTGGGAGACCAGATATAGTGAATGCAGGGTCCTGGGAGACCAGATATAGTGAATGCGGGGTCCTGGGAGACCAGATATAGTGAATGCAGGGTCCTGGGAGACCAGATATAGTGAATGCAGGGTCCTGGGAGACCAGATATAGTGAATGCGGGGTCCTGGGAGACCAGATATAGTGAATGCAGGGTCCTGGGAGACCGGATATAGTGAATGCAGGGTCCGGGGAGACCGGATATAGTGAATGCAGGGTCCGGGGAGACCAGATATAGTGAATGCGGGGTCCTGGGAGACCAGATATAGTGAATGCGGGGTCCGGGGAGACCAGATATAGTGAATGCAGGGTCCGGGGAGACCAGATATAGTGAATGCAGGGTCCGGGGAGACCAGATATAGTGAATGCAGGGTCCTGGGAGACCAGATATAGTGAATGCGGGGTCCGGGGAGACCAGATATAGTGAATGCGGGGTCCGGGGAGACCAGATATAGTGAATGCAGGGTTTAGTAACAGTTTAAAGAGGAGCGCCACCCAACAGGGGACGTTGCACCTTAACCTCCCTGGCGGTATTCCCAAGTGTAGCTCGAGGTAAAGTTTCAGCACCACAAGCAGTAACCCCGAGCTACACTCGGGAATACCCTGCAGCGCTGCTCCAGGATTTCTTCTTCACTTACCTTGTCCTTCGCTCCCGCGATGTCCCCCCTGCAGTGTCCCCAGCAATGTCCTCCGGCCGATGCCGGCATCTGTCTTCCGGGTTCCGGTCCCTGCGAAGGCAGGACGTACGGGGACGGAACTGGCGGGAAATTTCAAAATGTCAAAAAGTGACATTCACTAAAATCAAATAGTAAAACATTCCTGTATCAAACCATTTCACATACATTTTGTCCCGAGTGCTTTGTCCTGCGCCCTGCCTGCATTTTTACTGTTCTTTCTGCCTGGAAACTGAGAAACGTTCATGGAGTCCAAAAATCGTCCCTTTAGGTCAAAAGCAGTTTTAGACCGGCTAGAGAACAGCGATAGTAAATCAGAACCACTTGCAGAATTGAGTGATAATGATTCGTGGAGAAATTCATCATCAGACACTGAAAACGATTCTGCGACTTTGCTCAGCGATGTGCGAACTTGGCGCTATATTTCAAATTTCAGTGTTTTTGGTTTGATTATATTATTGAATTACATTTATTATTATTATTTTTTATGATTTTTAAATAATTTATGATTTTGTGTTTCAAATTTTATCCTACCCGGGATGTTTACTAGACTCTTGTTCGGACAGATTTCAGTGAGTTATTCCTAAGAATTACAGGCCTACAATAAAAAAAACCAAAAACATATATCCATGCAAAAAAGTACCGCTTTGAGCACAGAAATATGGACATAATCAGACCGCTAGGGAGGCTACAGACTGGTCCTTCGCTCCCCGTTAAGGATTGGAACCTTTGGGGAGCATGGAGGTGGGGAGCAGGTACCCAAAATTGACAGGTACCTGCTCCCACTTCCTCTGCGATCGCCTAGGCCAGGAGTGTCAAACTGGCGGCCCTCCACCTCCAGCTGTTGCCAAACTACAAGTCCCATGAGGCATTGCAAGATTGACAGTTACAAGCATGACTCCCAGAGATAGAGGCATGATGGGACTTGTAGTTTCGCAACAGCTGGAGGGCTGCCAGTTTGAAACCTCTTGCCTAGGCAGTCGTAAGCAGAAGTTGTCCTACAGTTTTTGTAGCTGCTGACTTTTATGTTTTTACAGTTTGACTGGAGTTCCTCTTTAAAGGAAATGTGTGGTCACTTCATACACTTTCATTTTATAACCCTGGCATTGTAATAATACAAACAAGGAATAATTGGAATACAATGTGGAAATGAATATAGGATCTTACATTGTGACCATAGATACACTTTAACAGGCGGCTCTCAGCCTTGGTTCATACTACTGCGACCCCATTGTCATGCAAATGCAGCTTTTATGTGACACTGGAGTCTAATACAGGCCATAGATGGGTCGAACATCAGCCGATTTTTCAAATGATAAACGAAAAATCGGTCGTTCGTCAAGCCGACGTTACCACCGATTAAAAAAAATTGGCTGACTAAATCGTAAAGTTCACCCCATATAACAGCCAAATTCTGTCCCTTGCAGGTCATGGCTCATGCGCAGATTTTTTATCGTTAAAACGATCGGCCGATTTGGCCATCATTGCCGCGCAAATCGGCTGTTTTCCGCAAATTTTCCAACATGCCTGATAATCCAAATTTGCAAAAAAACCCGAAAACTGGCTGACCAATTGACCCACTAACGGTCCGAAAATCGGCTGATTTTTCCTTCGGCTGAAAAATCGGCCGTTTTTCGAACCATCTATGGCCAGCATAAATGTCTCTGGTCACACTGAA
>NW_028318812.1:142500-240000 GCF_062004578.1 Staurois parvus
TAAACATGTTATACTTACCTGTTCTGTACAATGGTAGTACACAGAGCGGCCCCTTTTCTGCTCTTCTGGGGTCCCACTGCCATTGCTCTAGGCTTCTTCTTTTCTTAGTTTGCCACTATAGTAAGCTGCTTTCTATGGGGGCACACCTGCAGGCTCTCTCCCGAGCTAGGCTGTGTGCATCTAATTACACACATAGTGCTGCTCATCCCCGCCCCGCCCCCCCACTCTCTCCTAACAGCAATGGCTCCTGTTGCTACCTCTGTGCCTGTGTGAAAAGGGAGAAAGCACAGCACTGGTTGCAGACAGGCACAGTGCTGGATCGATATAGGATCGGGTAAGTATATAGCAAGGTGAGGGAGTCTCTGATCAAGCCCTGTTGGGTGGGGCGAAGCGTGTCAGATGGTTTGGCTGGAGCGGCAACTGAGGCTATTCTATATATCTAAAATTCTGGGATGGTACAAATGGCGTTTGTCCTTAGTATTGGAGTCACTGGAACGGTTTCAGGACGCGGCTTCCTCCTATGCTGGCGGGGTGACCCTCTCTTTCCCTTCCAGCTTGGAGCAGTGCCATAAGCTTCTCTTCAGGATGAGGGGGTTAAACACTTAGTTATTTTTTTTACCCTTAATGCAGAGAATGCATTCAGGTAAAAAATGTCTTGCCTTTTGAACCACTTTAACCCCGAGATCATTCTGCTAACAAGCTCCGGCATTTTAAATTGTAAAAAGCAGTACACCCATGTGCATGCACCCTTTACATTGTACCAGATTGTAATGTGGGTGGCCAAATTTGGAGTAGTGATCATTTGGTCGTAGAGCAGGGCCTAACCTACACAACAATCATACACCGAACCATCATTACATTCTGACCACTAACAGGTTGCATGAATAACATTGATTATCCTGTTACAGTGGCATCTGAAAATGGGTGGGATATATTGGGCAGCAAGTGAACATATTGTCCCTGAAGTTGATGATGTGTTATATGCTTACGCTTGCCCATTTTTTCTGCTTTTGAGTGACTGACAAGAACCAGATTGTAATGTTTAGACGACTGGGTCAGAGCAACTCCAAAACTGCAGCTTTTGTGTGATGATCCCAGTCTGTAGCGGTTAGGACTGACCAAAAGTGGCCCAAGGAAAGAGAACCGATGACAGGGTCATGGATTGCCAAAGCTCACTGATATATATGGGAAGCGAAGGCTGGCCCATGTAGTCCGATCCAGTAGAAGAGCTACTGGAGCTCAAATTTCTGAAATGGTTAATGCTGGTTCTGATAGAAAGGTATCAGAACACTCAGTGCATCACAGTTTGTTGTGTATGGGGCTGTGTTGCCACAGACCGGTCACTTTGCCCATGCTGACCCATGTCCACAGCCATAAGCACCTACAATGGGCACATGAGCATCAAAACTGGACCCATGGAGCAATGGTGGTCTGATGAATTCAAGAATGGTTTGAGGAACGCTCAAAATAATATAGTCCTTCCAAGGTACTAGGTGTCCACAAGAAGCTGCAATTTCTCAGGACCAGCAATGATTGCCCCCAGCATGTCTCATGTAGTATCCTGGCTTGGTATAGCCTTGTCTTGTGTAGTATCCTGGCTTGGTATAGCCTTGTCTCGTGTAGTATCCTGGCTTGGTATAGCCATGTCGGTGCGGATTGGCTTGGTATAGCCATGTCTCGTGTAGTATCCTGGCTTGGTATAGCCTTGTCTTTGTAGTATCCTGGCTTGGTATAGCCTTGTCTTGTGTAGTATCCTGGCTTGGTATAGCCTTGTCTTGTGTAGTATCCTGGCTTGGTATAGCCATGTCGGTGCGGATTGGCTTGGTATAGCCTTGTCGGTGCGGATTGGCTTGGTATAGCCTTGTCGGTGCGGATTGGCTTGGTATAGCCTTGTCGGTGCGGATTGGCTTGGTATAGCCTTGTCGGTGCGGATTGGCTTGGTATAGCCTTGTCGGTGCGGATTGGCTTGGTATAGCCATGTCGGTGCGGATTGGCTTGGTATAGCCTTGTCAGTGCGGATTGGCTTGGTATAGCCTTGTCAGTGCGGATTGGCTTGGTATAGCCTTGTCAGTGCGGATTGGCTTGGTATAGCCTTGTCGGTGCGGATTGGCTTGGTATAGCCATGTCGGTGCAGATTGGCTTGGTATAGCCTTGTCGGTGCGGATTGGCTTGGTATAGCCTTGTCGGTGCGGATTGGCTTGGTATAGCCTTGTCGGTGCGGATTGGCTTGGTATAGCCTTGTCGGTGCGGATTGGCTTGGTATAGCCTTGTCGGTGCGGATTGGCTTGGTATAGCCATGTCGGTGCAGATTGGCTTGGTATAGCCATGTCTCGTGTAGTATCCTGGCTTGGTATAGCCATTTCAATTCTTTTATTCTCTGCTCTTTTTTCCCTGCTCTTCTAAGTCATGCATTTTTCTTTTATATGGGACTTTTATAGTCATAGTTTGAACCCTGCACCATAATTTAGTCGCAATTACATCTTATTGTGTCCTCTACCTAACAGGAAGGCCCTCGGACACATGCTAATTACCATCCATAAAGATGAATTCCAATGGGCTTAAATAGATTCATTTTTTTAAAGTGTTAACCTTCTGCTGCCTAATAAGTGTTAATTTATTATTGATTTGTCATGCACTTGTGTGGCATAACGAGTGCATTATCTCTGGGCAATGCAAGGGTCAGCGCTGTAGGGATGGCGATATTTCATCTATGGCGGTGTATGCAAAGTATGTGTCCATCTCCTCCTGATACTGTGACCCTTGTGACCAGCCCGACATTCACTTTAACAAATGGAGAGGGCAGCATGTTTACTGAGAGGAGATGTATTATTTTCCAACATCTCCTTGATGAAAACTAATGCCCTTCAGAAGAGCCAGCCTTTGTTCATACCCATGTTAGATGCATGTCCCAGTCTGCTTATGCTACAATTGAAATTGAATATCGCAGGATGGTGGAGAGCAAGGTTTCTCAACCAGGTTCTGTGGAACCCTAGGGTTCCATCAGAGGTTGCTGGTGGTTCCTTGAGCAATGAGCAATTCCTGACTGTCAGATAAGTACCCACTGATACTATTGATCTTTTTACCTATCTGTAAGGGGTTAATTCTTCCCAATGACCACAAGTGTCCAACGGACCATCACACTAACGTATCATGAGTTGTAGATCTAGTCATTTTTAGCAGGGTTCCCTGAGACTGAAAAGTTATTTAAAGGGTTCCTGTGTTGGAAAGGTTGAGACAGACTGGTGTAGAGCAATGTGGGTCAGTGAGGCAATGGCGACACAACGTTTGGATCACTCCAATGCCTGATGAACCTATTTGGCTCGATACTTCCTTTCAAACCCAGCAAATGAGGGTTGCTTGACAGGTGCTGAAAAAGCCACTTGACACTTATGTGAATGAGTCTTCCAAGACTATTAAATCTGACCTCCAGACTTTCCTCCAGTCTTGCACCGGCTCCTTTCCTCTACTGCAATAGCTTAGGCCCCTTTTAGACAGGAGTTCCGATCACGTCCACCTTTTATTTTTTCAGGTGGATCTGATCAGAAGGTCCATTCATCCCTATAAACAGGTGGGTATAAATAGATGTGTCCATTTACACCCACTACCTCTGGGTCTGCTAAAAAAAAACAAAAAAAAACGGGAGAGAACTCCATCCTCTTTAATTTAGCCGAAGTGGATTAGAGGTAGCCAGTTGTAAACGGACAGCAGAGTCCATTTACACATGGCCACCCATAGAGCAGAGTGGGCACTGTCTGTGTCTGCTCAGTTTCTACATGTCATCCGCTAACTCTGCTCTGTTCAGGAGGGATCAGCTCACAGATTTTCTGCTGATTGCGGTGCAGGGGCAGACTGACCATTTGGAAACTCGGGCACTGCCTGAGGGCCCGGGGTCAGTAGGAGGCTCCATGAGATGCCCCTGGTACCTTTTTTTTTCATAGGCTTTTTTGAGTTTGGGCAAGGACACAGGGGCCCCATGATACCCAATTGCCCGGGGGCCCCATGAGTTGTCAGTCCGCCCCCGTTGCGGTGGAATCCGCCGCATGTGAAATGTGCCTTACTCTTCCACTGCGCACTATGAGCTTCTACCATTTGTGCATTAGAAGGTGCAGCATTCAGGTAACGCCCACATGTGATGCTGGGCCAGGAAATTAGGTGGGCTCCATCTATCTCCATGCTAATACAGCCTGCCTAGGAATACCCACTCCTCCAGACAGCCATCCACCCATCAAGGTGTTTTTGATATTTGCATAACTCCTCCCAAGAGCCAGCCCACTGCTTGCATCAGGGCTGAGAGTTTTTGAGAGGAGTGGTATACATCACCCTCCCCCAGCCCCTGCCACCAGTGGTGATCTGCCTGATTTCATAGAGCAGCACAGAGACCCAGTGTTGACATCACCAGGTCGTTTACATTTTTCAAAGGTTTCATTAGCATGTAAATGAGGAGGAACCAGGGAAAAGGCAAAATATATAAGCAGCTTAATCCTCAGCTTCGAATACCTTTTGAAAAGCGATGATGCAATTCATTTGTCCAGCACCACTAAGCAAGAAGTAGATCCTGCCTACGTAATGAACGGTTGTGGCTACCACCATATATTATTGCAAACTATACACGCAAACACGGTTTTTGAATATTTAACTCTTTATTAAATGACTTTCTTCAAATTGACTAGCAAAAAAAAGCATAATGATCTCGCACACTAAACAAAACATTTACCAATGCAAAACAAAAATCAATACCCTTCAGCCATCCTGATCTCCCCCTTTCCCCCTGATGGGCTGTCAAACTGGGTGGCTAGATCATGAAAGACCCGTGTATTCCACGCCAGAGCTCATTCATGGCTGCGCTCACATCCTGCTCATTTTCCTGGTGACCACAGCAGCACATTGAGGGGGATTGTCCCTCTTTGTCAAGCCTATCCCAGATGCAAGGGAGATCTTACCTAAATTGCCTTCGTGTATAAGAAGTGAGGATGGACTGAAAGTATAACTAAAAACCAAACTTGTGGTTTTTTTTTTTTGTTTTTTTTTGAGTTTTAAATAGAGTGAAGATGGATTAGAGCCTCTGTCAGGTTTTATTACTTTCTGTGTCCCTGTTAGGGAGATTCACCATCTTCTGTTTGTCCTTAAGGTCCCATGTACACGGGACACTTCTGAACGATGGAGACTGACTGCTGGAAACGTAGGTTAAAAAACGTTTGTTTAGCCGCCTTTGCATAACGCGTTTATGTGCGTTTGCGTTTAGAAGCGTTTTTAAAGATTACCACAGGAAAACCTTCAAAATGCCAAGAATGCGCTGAAAAGTGGTAAATTATTAACTATTTCAGACTGTTTCAGAGAAATACAGAGAGTAGAAGCAGAGACAGCAGTATGTGTTGAGATAATTCGGTGTGAGTTGCTCATTAACATTTCTTTTGTTTCCAAGGGTGGGAAAGGTGTCTGGTGGGAGGAGTCATTAAGGCCACCTGGCAGGGGGTCCGCATGAGGAATTTGAGGTGTGAATGTCCATTAACATATCTTTTGTCTCCAAGGGTGGGAGAGGTCTGAGGTGTGAATTGGTCATTACAATGTGTGACAAGCTTGGTAGGAACATCCTGTGTTCAGTGTTTTGTCCATTTGAGTACCTTGAAAATGCTTTGCATGCATTTTTCATGATGAAAAAAGGCTCTGGACAGCATCGGGAACTGGAAGAGTTAAAAAAAATTTTAAACACTTAGAAATGCGATTTGCCGCGTTTACAAGCGTTTTGCGTTTGAAACGCTGATAAAAATCGACTGCTGAACGCAAGTTTTCTGCGTTCAAAAAAAGACTGTAAACTCAAATGCCTGTAAATGACTGTAAACGAAGATGTGTACATGGACACATAGGAAAACATTAGGGAGAGTTCAGGGGCTGCTGGAAAAAAACGCTGAACAACTCCTAAACGTGATTTTATCAGCTGCAGTGTACATGGGCCCTTACTTTCACTTTTGGTGACAATGGTAAACGTGACAATCTCCAGTTTTGGGTTGTCCTCAGAACAGGAACAGGGGGGAAATCTTCCAATGGGGACACTAGTGCTGATAAACCTTGTGACAATGGGGGAATCCTTCATTTTTGGAGGGATTTTTGCTATGGCCAGACAGCCTGAGCAGCCATCAAAGAATGTGGTGCCACCGATTGTGGCTACCTGCTACTGTGGATGTTCTCATTTAGATTTCCTGTATGTGGAATGGTATTGTTAGTTTTCATATTCCTATCATGGCATTGTATTATCTGTACAGATATCAGTAATGGTACTTCTCAGGTCCATGGTGAGTGTCTTCAATACTGGCTGATGATGCTTGTATAGCATGAACACACATACGGGAAGATTTACTAAAACTGGAGAGTGCAAAATCTGGTGTGGTTGTGCATGGCAGCCAATCCGCTTCTGACTTCAGCTTGTTCAATTAGGCGCCATGCACATGGGACGTATTAATAGCGCTGGTAGCGTTAGCTGTGTAAAGTTAAAAACACAAGTTCTTCAGCTTTTTTGCATTGGCATTTAGCCACGGTTGCGCTTTTTACATACAGTAAAATTTTTGCTAAAAAAAAAACACTGCTTTGCCATGGTGTACTGCGTTTTTCAGCATTAGAGTGTTTGTACAGCTAGAAACCCAATAGTTCTGAGGTTTTCTTTCCAGCCAAAAAAACAGTGTTTGATCCTGTCTTCTCTGCCCTTCCTCTTGTTGAATTGACCACCTGATACAGACTGAATCCATAGTCACATGCACATGCTTAGTTTGGTGTGTATTGCTAGAGAGTTTTTTTTTTTGGGAGAGTACATGTGAACAGCACAGGGCCAATCAGCGCTGTCCAGACAGAGGGTCAGGGGTTTCACATCCTCCTAGAGCAGAAATAAAACTCCTCCTACAAGCTTTAACCAGTGCTCTGCTGAAGTCACAAGACTGCTCTAACTGCTGATGAAAAAAGGTATTTAGCAGTTTATATTTACTAAAATAATTGCATTTCCATGTTCTGTGTACTGTGGGAGACCAGATATAGCGAATGCAGAGTCTGAGGAGACCAGATACAGTGAATGCAGGGCCCGGGGAGACCGGATACAGTGAATGCAGGGTCCTGGGAGACCAGATATAGTGAATGCGGGGTCCGGGGAGACCAGATACAGTGAATGCAGGGCCCGGGGAGACCGGATACAGTGAATGCAGGGCCCGGGGAGACCGGATATAGTGAATGCAGGGCCCGGGGAGACCGGATATAGTGAATGCAGGGCCCGGGGAGACCGGATATAGTGAATGCAGGGCCCGGGGAGACCGGATATAGTGAATGCAGGGTCCGGGGAGACCGGATATAGTGAATGCAGGGTTCAGGGAGCGTGGATATAGTGAATGCAGGGTCCGGGGAGACCGGATACAGTGAATGCAGGGTGCGGGGAGACCGGATACAGTGAATGCAGGGTGCGGGGAGACCGGATACAGTGAATGCAGGGTGCGGGGAGACCGGATACAGTGAATGCAGGGTGCGGGGAGACCGGATACAGTGAATGCAGGGTGCGGGGAGACCGGATATAGTGAATGCAGGGTCCGGGGAGACCGGATATAGTGAATGCAGGGCCCGGGGAGACCAGATACAGTGAATGCAGGGCCCGGGGAGACCAGATACAGTGAATGCAGGGCCCGGGGAGACCAGATACAGTGAATGCAGGGTCCGGGGAGACAAGATACAGTGAATGCAGGGTCCGGGGAGACCGGATACAGTGAATGCAGGGTCCGGGGAGACCGGATACAGTGAATGCAGGGTCCGGGGAGAGCGGATATAGTGAATGCAGGGTCCGGGGAGAGCGGATATAGTGAGTGCAGGGTCCGGGGAGACCGGATATAGTGAGTGCAGGGTTCGGGGAGCGCGGATATAGTGAATGCAGGGTCCGGGGAGACCGGATACAGTGAATACAGGGCCCGGGGAGACCAGATACAGTGAATGCAGGGCGCGGGGAGACCAGATACAGTGAATGCAGGGTCCGGGGAGACCAGATACAGTGAATGCAGGGTCCTGGGTTTAGTAACACTTTAAGCTTTGACAAAAAAAAACCTGGAGGCCTGCATGCTTGTCATATTAGAACAGACAGTTGTGTCCATGCAGCTTGGCTTGCTAGTAAACTTCAATGTACAACCTGCACACAATACCTTGAGACACTGCAAGAAATTGCCTATCCTAACTCTACCTATACAGGCATTTTTGGCCATGTGAACAAGGCCTTAACTGCTTTCCCGCCACCCTATAGCACAGTGGTTCTCAACCTTCCTAATGCCGCGACCCCTTAATACAGTTCCTCATGTTGTGGTGACCCCAAACCATAAAATTATTTACTCTTTACACATTGGAAATGTGTTGTTCAATGGTCTTAGGTGACCCCTGTGAAAGGGTCGTTCGACCCCCAAAGGGGTCGCGACCCACAGGTTGAGAACCACTGCTATAGCAGAAATACTGCTACAGGGCGGCTGGGGTGCGCACAATCACGTGTGTATATATACGTGATTTTGCATTTCCGGGTAGGGGGCGTGTGCCCTACCCGCGCCACCATTGTCAGCATCTACTGTCAATCACCGGGTCCCGACTGTTGATTCTCCGCCGGCACCCGGCGATCACTGTGTATCACAGACAGGGGAGAGAACTGTATGTAAACAATACAGGTCCCCCCCCCCCCCCTTGTCCGCTCCTGCACACTGCTTTGTATGGGCTCTGCATAGCAGAGCCCATACAAAGCAGTGTGCTTACAGCGAAACAAACACACAGCCTCCATAGTAAAACAGCACACAGTTAACCCTTTGATCACCCCATGTTAACCCCTTCCTGCCCAGTGTCAACAGTACAGTGTCAGTGCTTTCACGTAAACCCCAACATTTACACGCATTGGGATTTTTTTTAACAGACGTAGCAGAATACATTTTGGCTTAAATGTTATGACGAAATTTGATTTTTTTTGGACATGTCTAATAGCAAAAAGTCAAATTATTGTTTTGGTTTTTTTTTTTTTTTACCCTCAAAATTAGCAGCGCAAACAATCAAAACCACAGAGGCGATCAAATACCACCAACAGAAAGCTCTATTTGTGGGAAAAAATTACATAAATTTAATTTGGTTGCAGCGTTGCATGACAGCGCAATTGTCAAAGTAGCGCAGCGCCGTATCGCAAAAAGTGGCCTGGTCGGGAAGAAGGGTAAATCCTATGGAGGGCAAGTGGTTAAAATGGTTGTAACCCCTTACATATACCCAGTGTAGTGACTGGAGATGGAAACAATCCTCCTACCTGTTTATCTGCCTTCTCTACAGCTGTTTAAAGCGGAGTTCCACTCACCCTGTCAAAAAATAAAAGTCAGCAGCTACAAAAACTTTTTGTAGCTGCTGACTTTTAAAAAAAACAGCCACTTACCTGTCCCTAGGTCCCGTGGTGTGTCCCCCGCAGCCCGTTTCCCTGGCCATCCTGTAATCCAAGTGGCCGGCATCTTCAGTGTGGGCACTGGGCTGTGATAGCTTGCAGCTTCACAGCCAGGTACCCACTGCGCATGCGCGAATAGCGCTGCGCTTCATGAATGGTCCTGTAGCCTTCTGGGACCTGTCACGTGTCCCAAAAGACTGCAGGGAGGGAGGACACCTTCTGTTTCCGATCGCGTAGGTGATCGAACCAGAAGAAGCAGCAGGTACCTTAATGGGGAGCGGGGGAAACAGTCCTTAAAGCGGAACGTTCCCTTTTGGGTGGTTCTCCGCTTTAAAGTCCAGAATATATACAGCTTGTCTGAGCTGTCAAAAAACGGGGGGCATGGAGCAGAAGTTACACTCTGCAGAGGTCAGTGAGGAGAGCTTATTGGAGGGAAGGGGCACACCCCCTTCACACAGGAGCAGAGCTGAGGCTGTCATTCACAGGCTGTGTGCCAGAGCTCCCTCCCCGTCACCATTTTTCTCTTGGTGTCAGATAAACTTGTCAGAAGAGACTTGTGTAAATAGCAGAGGAATCAGGCAGCAGACAGAAATTACACTTATTGCTCCTAAAGCGGAGTTCCAGTAGCACTGTGAAAAAATAAGTCAGCAGCTACGAAAACTGTAGCTGCTGGCTTTTAAAAAAACAGCCACTCACCTGTCCCACGATCTTACGGTGCCCCCCCCCCCCCCCCCGCAGCCCATTTTACCAGCCCGCCTGGTGTTCCAGGTTTCCAGGTGCTGGCGTCTTCAGTGTGGGCCCCCAGTTGTGACAGCTTGCAGCTTCACAGCCAGGTGCCCAATGCACATGCACGAGTAGCGCTGCACTTTTTGAATGGCCCCGTAGTCTTCTGGGACCTGTCATGTGGGTCAGAAGACTATGGGGAGGGAGGGGGAGGACAACATCCGCTTTCGATCACCTAGGCGATCGCAGCAGAAGTGGGAGCGGGCACCTGTCCATTTCGGGTATCCGCTCCCCAAAGGTGCCAATCCTTAATGGGGAGCGGGGGACCAGTCCTTAAAGCGGAACTTCCCCTTTTGGGTGGAGCTCCACTTTATTGGAGTACACTCTACATAAATGCTTTGTTCATTTTTCATGTCTGAGATTTATAACCACTTTTAAATGCTGATTTTTTTTTTTTTTTTTTTTTTTTTTTTTTTTTATATATATATATTTTTATCTAAACATCTGTATTCACATGAAAGAGATGCAAAAGCAGATGCTAAAAGAAAAAAACCTGTATCTCTTAGGGCCAGGCCACATCTGTGTGGTACGTTTTAGGCATGTTACCATGGTGTGAATGAGGCCTCGGGGTTCAAATAATATTAATCCCTCAGCGTTTTTTAGCTTAAAGCAAAGCACATTCGTCAGTAAGCTGTTGAAGTTCTTATCCCAGCACTTGTAGTTTACAACTTTCAATGCTCCTGGCTCCTGCTCTCTCAGTGCTGCTTCCCTGATCTTCCAGTCTTTAGAGGAAAGAGTTCAAATGGAATTAATGTGGAAAAACGAAAATTGTGAACGGGAAGGCTCTTTATTGCAGAAGAGACATGCAATGTCCCTCAGCAATACGAGCCCATTCACACAAGAGCATGGTGTGGGAAATGTGGTCAAAATGAACTGCCCTTGCGGTTTGCAGTGGGTTTCAATGCAATGCTAATGACACACGAAAATGCAGATGGAATGCAGTGTGTTTGCCTGCACTGGATCACATGGTACAGAAGTACAATGCGATCTGTTTTTTTGGTGGACCACCACATGCAACTTTACTGCGGCGGGGTGGCTGCTGTGCGCTTGATCACTTACATGCACGTTAACCAACCTTTTCAGGGTAAGGGGCATGCTCGACCACGCCCGACTCCCAATCTATGCTGTCATTTGGTATAGCACAAGTCGGCCAGCAGGTCCCGACCAATGATTTATTGCCAGGACCTGCTGATCGGCTTAACGAATGACAGTTCCTTTGTTTACTAACACAGGACTCTGTACACAACCCCATCTCTTAGCTCGGGTTCACACTGATGCGGTGCGCAGTTTGCATCGGTTTCTGTGTGAATTCCGCACCACATTATAATCGCACCCCGTTCATGCGAACCGCTGCGGGTGTGTATGTTAAGTAAATAACACCCCAAAATTGGTTTGCATAGGTGTGAATACCCGTGCGATCCGATTCTAGTGCTGACAAAAAAAGGGTCCTGCACATTTTTTACACGGTGCAATTTGAGCCATACAAAATGTATGGCCCAAATTGCACCACACAGAATTTGCGTAGGAATGCGGTGCGGTTCCTGTGCGAATCATATGCGATATGCTGCACTGCAGAAGTGTAAACCTAGGCTTGGTAAAAGCAGTACACATTGTTAGGCACACAGCATTTGCTTGTCCCTAGATGTTAACCCCTTCCCAGCCAGTGTCTTTAGTACAGTGACCGTGTATAGCATTATCACTGATAACTGTATTAATGTCATTGGAGATGTCAGTGGCAGTTGGTTCACACCCAGTGTCAGTTTAACCACTGCACTATCAGTCTCACTATAAGTCACTGATTACTGTTACCATTACTAGTATAAAACACAAAATTTACACGTCTTGGGATTTTTTTTTAGCAAACACATGTAGCAGAATACATTTTGGCCTACATTCTATGACAAAATTTGATTTTTTTTTTTTAATTTGTTACTGGAGTTGTTTAATGGCAAAAAGTCATAAATATTGTTTTGGTTTTTTTCCCTCAAAATTAGCGGCCTTTTTTTTTTTCTTTTATAGCACAAACAATAAAAACCACAGAGGCGATCAAATACCACCAACAGAAAGCTCTATTTGTGGGGGAAAAAAATGATATAAATGTTATTTGGGTGCAGAGTTGCATGACAGCGCAATTGTCAAAGTAACGCAGCGCTGTATCGCAAAAAATGGCCTGTTCGGTAAAAGGGGTAAATCCTATGGAGGGCAAGAGGTTAAAGTGGTTTTAACCCCTTACATATACCCTGTGTAGTGACTGGAGATGGAAACAATCCTCCTATCTGCAGTCTTCTCTTCTCTAGAGCCGTTTAAAGTCCAGAATATATACAGCTTGTCTGAGCTGTCAGAAAACGGGGGGCATAGAGCTGAAGTTACACTCTGCAGAGGTCAGTGAGGAGAGCTAATTGGAGGGAAGGGACACGCCCAGGGGCAGACTGACCATTTGGAAACTCGGGCACTGCCCGAGGGCCCGGGGTCAGTAGGGGGCCCCATGAGATGCCCCTGGTACCTTTTTCATAGGCTTTTTTGAGTTTGGGCAAGGACACAGGGGCCCCATGATCCCCTATTGCCCGGGGGGCCCCATGAGTTGTCAGTCCGCCCCTGGACACACCCCCTTCACACAGGAGCAGAGCTGAAGCTGTCAATCACAGGCTGTGTGCCAGAGCTCCCTCCCTGTCACACCCAGTGTCAGTTTGACCACTGCACTATCACAGTCTCACTATAAGTCGCTGATTACTGTTGCCATTACTACTATAAAACACAAAATTAAAATTCCATTATATATACTCTCGTTTTGTAGACAAAATAACTTTTTCATGCAAGCCAATCATTATATGCCTATGGGGATTTTTTTTGTTTGTTTTTTTTAACTAAAGACATGTAGCAGAATACATTTTACCCTACATTTATGAAGAACTTTGATTTTTTATTTTTTTTTTACTTGGTATGCTTTATATCAGAAAGTAAAACATAGTTGTTGTTGGGTTTTTTTTTCAAATTTTCAGTCTTTTTTTCTTTTATATAATAAAAAATACAAAACCCAGTGGCCATCACATTCCACCAAAAGAAAGCTCTATTTGTGTGAAAAAATATCAGTTTCATTTTGGTAGTGTTGCATGACTGCACAATTGCCAGTTAAAGTAGCGCCGTGCTAATTGGCAAGAAATGGCCTGGTCGTGAAGGGGATAGAACCTTCCGGAACTCGAGTGGTAAAGTAGTGCATGCGCTACTTTTGGTGCAGTGCGGTTTCAGCTCATTCAAATGAATAGGCTGGAAATGCACAGGAACGCAAGCGCATTCCTCTTCAATTCCTGGTGTGAACTGGACCTAAAATACTTATTTGCCATTTGGCAATCCCCTGTAGAATGTACACAGAGCTGGATGTGCACAGCTATGGCTGTTCTGGGTCATAGGAGAACAAACGTGCACTCATGTGACCCACAGGAGAAGTATGGCTGAAAAAGCTTTGGCCATACTTCTCTTTCAGGCAAGTAGTCAGTGTTCAGCAATGGCACAGCTCATGTGCCTTCTTGGAAAGGTTTGCGAAGTGTTTGGCGTCCGTTGCGCCGAGATTACATTGCATCCTCTGTGTTCGCTTTGTATAATGCGGCACATTGAGAATTGTTACGAAGGTGTCGGAGATTCATTGCTTCTTCTAACTGTGATGCCACCGTCCTTTCCTGGAACCATGAGTCAAGAAGTGACAGAAACAACAAACGTCTGTATGAAATGTCACCTCGCCCCCGTGTTCTGAGGCTCCAATAATTCATCATGAATTCTGCAAATTGCCGGGTATTTGTTTTTCCCTTTTATCTAAATTGGAATGTTTTAGCCTTAAATCCTTCAATGCCAAATAGAGTCGGTGCCTGAATGTGCAGCACACTTGAAGTCGTTCTTCAGAATTCTGGAGCTGAGCTGGATGCAAAGTATGGCTTTCCCTGTGTGTGTCCATGCCTATCCGTGCCGTTTATTAAGGACGTCTGTGTCCTAGGATGGTGTTTAAGGGGCATTATGACCTCCCATTAAAAATATTGTGCTGCAGCATTATTAGTGCATCTGCAATTAATTGTCTTGTGTCAGGGCAGGAGCCGAGGAACGGACAGGCAGGCCTAACAATGTAACGCACTGGCTGACGACAACCACCACCCACAGACCGAAGTCCCTCAGGGCGCGGAGTCTAAGTCCCAGGCTGCCCTTCACCAGGGCCCCTGATGGTGGGGATGGACTTGACGCAGCCAGGAACCAGGTCGCGGCCCCCGAGACACCTCAGCTGCGGTAATGGCCGCCGCCAATGGCGTGTAGCTGGTGGAAGAGACAAAAGAGTAGTCAGACAGGCCGGGGTCAACAACAACAGGACAAAACAGTACAGGACAGCAGACGAGAATCACAGGTCACGAGCCGGGTTCAGCAACAGAGGGTCAGATCAAAGGAGAATACAAAGAATAGTCAAGTCACAAGCCGAATCAGATACCAGGAGAGTCACGAGAGTCAGAACAGAGTAATAGCAACACAAAGACACAAGACACAAGTGCAAAGAGCATGTGCGGGCCACAGGCTTATATGTCATCAGCCACGCCCCTCTGGGGGATGGACCTCAGAGACCTGAAGGCATAAAAGGATTCCCACCATGCACAGCAGAATCCAAGATGGACGCCAGCACATGGAGTAACATAACCTCAGGGAAAAGGTAGGACCTTGACATCTTGTTGATTCTGCCAGTGAAGTCCACCAAGTGTAGATTCCTGTGATGGAGTGGCAACAATGCTGCACAGCTCCTGAATTCAGAGCAGCGTTGTCGCCCTCATGTAGGCTGCGCCTGCTTGCTCTGCAGTGGAATGAGATTAAATTGCACAGGTATGGATGAACACATTGTCACTGCTGATTGATGAGCCTGTAGCTTGTCTACCAGAACCTGGCCACACCTAGTCCTTCCCACGGCTTTATGGATTGACAGCAGTACAGTTCACCTGTGAGCTGCAGTGTCTGGAAGGGGGGAGTGTGTGAGACACCCAAGCTGCCAGAGGTTTTAGAATTTCCCATTCTTAGTCAGACCTTCACTCACAATTAATAAATGTTGTAAATCTCCTGCCTCCTTGTTAAGCTTTTAGGTTTATGCACATGGACATTTGAAGGCATTTGTAGTGTAAATTTTGAAATGCTTTCCTTTACCTTTCCTGAATGTGTAAGATTTGTGTTTAGAAAATTTGCCTGATACACATGCATGGGTAAATGCCAATGCCAAGAAGCTTCAGTGTTTACAAGAGTATGGAGATGTACAGCCATTCACTTGTATGGTAGGCTATACCTGGCACCTGAAGCTCTCCCAGGCATTGGAAAATGCCAGGAAATGTATTCTAGGTGCAGAAAATGTCTACAAATGTCAGCATGTGCATGAACCCTAAACCTTTTGTTTTTTTCCCATTGTTAGCAAGTACCTTTTTTATTGGATATCCATTCCCACTACCTCATTCTTTGCCTAGGACCCCCCAACACGTTTCTTGGTATGCACTTTCCAGGAGGCTACAGGACAGTCTCCTCCATTTGGCGGATCTCACACCACACGTGATGAACAGCAGGGCAAGCCATAGATGATGTTGTTTTGAACCAGCGAGATTCGATCCATCTATGGCTAGCTTTAGGAACAGGCTGTGAATGGTTAGGAAGTCACAGCCAACTCCTGAATCCATCGTGGCAGTGTGGGAACAAGTAAAAAAAAAAAAAGTGAAGACTTGGGGTGCAAGGAAGATGAGGGTGCATCAGGAAGACCTGATGAGCTTGAGTTCACAGGCTGTTACGTATGTATTTTTTAGTTTTAATCTCTCGCCACTCTGTTGTGGGCTTTTGAATCATGTCTCAAGAATATGACTTTTATCAAGACATACTATTATATGGCAAACAGCTCAGCATAGCCGGATGCTAAGAGTTAATTTTGTCTTGGTTGAACCATCAAGAATTCTAGTTAAAGAACTGGAGAGAATGGGGGAAGTAAGACTTTTCCAAGACAATAAGACTGTTTGAACTGTCAACAAGGACTATTTGTATATGGAAGTTGAGAAGAATGCACATACAGAAAGTCAAACACATAGGACTTTGACTTGTAAACATTTCAACAATAATGAGACGGGAACTCAACTGGTTGAAAGCTTAACCAAAACCTGTAGAGTGTGATGAACCAACAGACCTCTGAAACTATTACCATATACTATTGTTCACCAAGGGTGAAAGCATTAACAGTTGTTTACCATGAGTCCAATACAAGGGCCAGGCAAATAGAGAGTTTTTTTCCTACACAGAGAAAATGTTGATTCTGAAACAAAGAGGTGAAATTCAGGACATTTAAGTCTAAAAGTTCACTGTATATCATTACAAAAATGTACTACAAAAACAGATTATAAATAAGATGTCATAGACTTTAAACACCACGAAATACTCAGCAATGGGAACTATATATCACTAACTTGAGTATTGAGATGATGGGAAGTAAGATGTATTATAAACTAGCATTAGTTACATGTCTTATCAGGAAACAAACAGGATGGTATTTCAAGAAGGAATAACTGAATATACACCTATATTCCATGGTCCCTATTTAGAATATCATAGGTATGATCACTGCTATATCTGGAAAGAGCCGTATATTTTATTCCTGAAATTACCTGAAGATTCCACCCAAGGTATGAGCCATCTCAAATACTCACATTGTTCTGTGATACATGACCGCCACCTGGCGGGCAGGTGAGAAATAGCTTATGTACACACATTTCTCAACTAGCCAATCAGGAAGCCTGGTGGGAAGGTATCTTAGAACAATGGACTAGTGGATATAAAAGCCCATGTGCTTTAAGAAAAAAAAGAACCCTCATAAAGACCTCATGGGAAGACCTGACATCGGAAGAAGATCTCTGCTGAATAACTACTCTTCCATCTTTTCAAACTTCCTAAAACTTTAAACCTCTAATCTTATAACTTCCTACATTCTCCCCTACTGAATCTATCACTTGCCCTATATATCAGTCTAAAGGCGTTCCACTGCCAGCTAAATCCACGGGAGAGTTGCCTAGTCTGAATTCCGGGTGTGGTGAGATATTTATTTGATTTTCGTATTAATTATTTTCTTTGTTGTGTGGAATCATAAAATTACCTTAGTGTATCATAACAATATTGGGTAGTTAGATATATGTAGAAAGATACTGTGTTACTGTTAAAAATTGTTTATTGCCATATTATAAAATTTTTCATCTTTCATAATTTATTGAATATTAATAACCAGAGTATCATATATCAAGGGCTTGATTCTTGCAATCCTATGGCCACGGCTTGTAAGAATATAACCTTTGAGATATTCGAAATTATTAATTATTAATAAATTTAATAAATATCATATCATTTAAAATTTGTGATTGATGTAATTAGTTAGAGACCTTATTATTGTGTCTTACATTGGTAGGATATATTTTTGATTGTGTGTACCAATATTCATTTATCACCAGTCTTTTGCGTTTTGTGTTAATATATATATAATTTTTGTACATAAATAAATTTTTATATTTATCTATTATAAGGCAAATTTTGTGTGTATGGTACGAAATCATATTGGCTAAAAGAATTCAAGGTATAATAATAAGTGGTGATCAAATTATCAAGGTGTCCAAATTATTGGTCTACTAAATATTTGCCGTATTTTAACGGCTGGAGGCACTGTAATATTTCATCTAAGGGAAAGGGACACGCCCTTTATAAATAATATATATCCTTACATAAACCACCACAACTCTATCCAAACCTAAAGAATAAAAATGCCTATAGATAAACTTTAGGGTTGCCATAGACCAGGGTTTCTCAACCAGAGTTCCATGTAGCCCTAGGGTTCCTCCAGAGATTGTTAGGTGCTTCTTAAGCAATGAGCAGTTTCTGACTCTCAGATATGTTCCAACTGACACCATTGACTACAAGTGTAAGGAGCATTCTTCCCACTGACCATCACACTAATGTATCATGAGTTGTAGATATAGTAATTTTTAGCAGGGCTTCCCTGAGACTGGAAAAGTTATTTCAAGGGTTCCTCTGTGTTGAAAAGGTCAAAAGGCTGCCATAGACTCTAAAGAAACCTCTGTTGACTTGTATCTTTAAGCTAATCATTTGTTGGAGCCATCACGAACATACCCAACAGTATGCACCAGTAATGTCACTCGAGGTCTACAGGCGCACTTGCATGGACGATCATTCAATACACTGGCCATCTTACACATTAAACACTTCCTTGACCGTAGGACGTCCTTGGGTTGGGGTGATTATATCGGGATGATGCCCGCAGTTACAGGCATCATACCAGTATCTAAATTTACAACAGCCGTTTCTCTTTTAGGCAGAAGTGATTTGAGTGGCTAAACAGACACTTGAGCACGACTGTAGGCAGCGCAAGTGGGCCCCCCTATCGCCCCCACTGCCGCCTTACCTGGGCTCACTTGTCTGATTGCAGAGCCTGGGACCACTGCAACCATGCAATGGTGACATTACACAGAGAGAGAGAGGAACTGGCATTATGAGGGTTTCGACACTCTACTTACCTGGCCATTAGCGGCCAGGTAAGCAGCCAATCCGATCGATCTGTGTCTGATCGGCTGCATTGGAGACCAGAGGAGAGATTTGGGGTCTAACAGAACCCAGATCTCTCCATAAAGAGGACCTGTCATGGCCCATGCTTTCAGAAGGGATGTTGAAAGCAATAAAGTTGATTGATTAAAAATAAAAAAAAATTAAAGTAACAGTTGTCACGGAAATTTTGTATTGTTGGTTGAATTTTAAATGTGTCATATATGAGTGTTATTCATATGTCTCTCGTGTGGCTTAATTAAAGCTCTGAAGGCTGCAATTGGGCCATGCGCATGTACAATGTATGTATTACAGTACTCAGCTCGGTAATGGATGAGATGGCGGATCTGCGCTTATAGACCGGCGTGTATACCACCACGGCATTCGATGCGAATGCCGCTGGCAGTAGACCGCGGGCCTGTATCCACATATCAGCAGCATAGTACCACATGGACTTCATAACGCAAGGCGCCAAGCGGTGTGAACTCCGCGTGTAGGCTTATGCATATCTTACAAGCCATTACCGACCTGAACTGTATCTTGGATGGATGTGTTTTAATAAAGATCGTATCGGGCCCATCCAGGTACAGACTGATGTTCCTAGGGGATGCTTGTACAGAGAATGAACATACTGCTAGGAGCTGGGAAATATGCTCTCCATAGAGGGCTCATGGGGGGGGGAGGGGAGAAAGTCTGCTGACCTCAGAAGGCTCATGGGGGGAAGGGGAGGAAGTCTGCTGACCTCAGAAGGCTCATGGGGGAGGACCAGTGATAGATAATAGGAAAGGCTATGCTCCAATCGGAATGTACATCCTGTGTATAGGCACTCCCCATTGCATTGTTCTGTGGGAGGGGTTTGACCTTATTCATGTGGGGGGGCGTGTGTGTATTTGTAATAAAACCAAAGGGGAGAATGAAAACAGCCCTTATGTGAATTCCAACAGCAGCCTTAGCGTGTCGTGTGATCATTCTAGGGTAACGGAGCTCCACCCCCCACATTTCAACAGAGCTAACCCATTTGGATGGGCAGGAATCGTGTAGTTTAGCTGCAGTCGTGGTAAGCGAGATTCGCACAGCTTTATGGGGGATTTCTGCGCATCCAACTGCGAGTACTCACGGTAAGGAGAAATTCGTTAAAGCGAATTTCCAAGACACAGTATAAAGATAAAAGTTTAAAATAAAATAATGAAAATAATTATAAAAAATGCTAAGCGCTCCCCTCATCCCCGTGCCTATGTGCAAAAGCGAGCGCATGGGTAAGTCCCGCACGCATATGTAAGCGATGATCACACCGGTAACCTATAAATGCTTTAAAAGTGTCACCTATGGAGATTTTTAGGCACCATAGTTTGGCACCATTCCATGAGCATACGCAATTTTAAAGAATGATATGTTTAGTATCTATTTATTCAGCGTAACATCATCTCTTTAATTTTATTGCACACAAACACAATATATAACCTAGTTTTTGTTTTTTTCCTTTTTTTTGTTGTTTTTCCTGCTCTGTGCAGTGATTTTGCACAGAGCAGCCCTGATCCTTTTCCTTTGAGGTCCACTCCGGTGCTCCTGGCTCCTCCTCCTCGAGCAGTAGCCATTGGATGTTATTGACAGAAGCGGGACTCGTTGCTGCCTCAGCCAGTGAGAAGGAAGACGTTATGGTGTTGCCTTCAGAGTACTGTATATATGTCATAGCAGCCCCCCTCCCCCAAAAAAAAAAATTAAAAGTCAGCATCTACAAAAACTGTAGCTGCTAACTTTTAGTATTAGGGCACCTATCTGTCCAGGAATCAATCGGTGTCCTCACCCCCAGCCGATTCTTAAATCGGCTATCGGGTGCTGGCACCACTATCTTGACTCAGGGAAATCGGCAGTTAAGCGTTGTGGCTTCACAGCCGGCTACCTACTGCGCATGCGTGAAGCGCACTACGCTTTGTGAATGAGTCCCAGTCTTCTGGAACCTGTGAGGTGTCCCAGAGGGCTGCAGGAGGAAGGAAGGGCGCCGAATGTCTGGTTCTGTTTGCCACGGTGAACTGAGCCAATAGTGGGAGTGGGTACCTTTCAAAACCAGTTATCTGCTCCCCCCCAAAAGGTACCAAATGAGCTAGCGAAGAGGGGGAGGAGGCAGATGAGCGAAACTTCCACTTTTGGGTGGCAGTCTGTTTCAAAGTGATATTAAAGCCTTGTGTTTTTTTTGGTTTTATAACAAACATGTTATACTTCCCTGCTATGTGCAGTGGTTTTGCACAGAGCAGCTCCAATCCTCCTCTTCTTGGGTCTCCTGCCAGAGCTCCTGGCCCCTCCCCCCATCTGAGTGTCCCCAAAGCAAGCAACTTGCTCTGGGGGCACCCAAGCCGCAGCTCTGCAAGTCCATTCACACACACACAGCCCCCTCCCTCTCCTAATTGTCTCCCACTGCTACCTCAGCCAATCAGGAGTGAGAGTCCCCGGAGAGACATCGCTGAATCTAGAGGGGCTAAGGTAAGTATTGGGCAGCTGGGGTGGCTGCTGCATCCAGGAGGTTTTTTACTTTCATGCATAGAAAACCTTCAGCCTGTAGAACCACTTTAACCTGACCCTGTGGCCAGGCTATGGACATTCTGTATTCTTACCAAGCAGTAAATGAGATTCAAAACAAATATTCACTTACCTCGAACCAGCGTTTTGTAAAGTGCAGAATTCTAGTTTCATCTTTTGAGTAAATACCATTTTAAGTGCATGCTAATAGTCTGCTGGCTTTGCTTGCTGCAACTTGGCATTGCATGCTATTGATGAGCCTGTCATCTACTAGGACCCCCAGAACCTTTTCCGTCCTCGATTCCCACCAGAGATTCTCCTAGCAGTAACTTGCATTGAGATTTTTAGCCCTCAAGGGCAGTAATTTATATTTTTAAATTTTATACTTTATCTGCCTTGTAGTTGCCCACCCCTCCTATTTTATTGAGGTCTTCCTGTAAAGCGATCCCCTGTAAGTCTTCATGCACATGGGACGTTTTTACAGCGGCTGTTTTTTGCTTTTGATGTTTTTTTTCTACAGCTAGTGAACCCCCCAGCATGTTATCCTATGTCCCCATGCATACATAGACTGTAATCAATGTTTTTTGGCTGAAAAAAACCCCCCAGGACTAGTGTTTTTTAGCTGTTAAAACACTAACACTGTTAATCGCGGTAAAACGCTGCAAACCAGCGCTTTTGGACTTTTTTTTTTTTTTTTTAACCAAAAAAATTTATTTTTTTTGGTAAAAAAAAAAAAAAATGTTAAAAAAGGTGACTTTACACAGCTAACGTTACCAGCCTTATTAAAATGCCCATTGTGCATGGAGCCTAAAGTAAAAGCACTCCTAGCGCCTAATTAGTTGCTGGATTGCTTTTACAAGCAGTGGAAGGGGTGCCCCCCCTTCCTGCTGCTCTCCCATGTGATCAGGAAGCCCAAGACTGAAGCTGACATGATCAATAGCTCTCCGTAGAGCTGAACAAAGACCGGAAAGTCCTTGATCATCTCTATGGTATTAGAAACCAGCAGTGACAAGTATTTTGGCACTTCTGGTTTCTCCAGATGTCAAGAAAGCCATTTTTAGCTTGGGAAAGCATCTAGTCATACCATTCTTGGTTTGATCCAATGCTTTTAGGGGCAGAGGAGAGATCTAGAGTCTAATAGACCCCAGATATTTCAGTAAAGAGGACCTGTCACTGTCACTTCTGGTTTCTCCAGATGTCAAGAAAAAGCCATTTTTAGCTTGGGATAGCATCTGGTCATACCGTTCTTGGTTTGATCCAATGCTGTTAGGGGCAGAGGAGAGATCTAGAGTCTAATAGACCCCAGATCTTTCAGTAAAGAGGACCTGTCACTGTCACTTCTGGTTTCTCCAGATGTCAAGAAAGCCATTTTTAGCTTGGGAAAGCATCTGGTCATACCGTTCTTGGTTTGATCCAATGCTTTCAGGGGCAGAGGAGAGATCTAGAGTCTAATAGACCCCAGATCTTTCAGTAAAGAGGACCTGTCACTGTTATCACAAGGGATGTTTACATTCCTTGTGATGGCAATAAAAGTGATACAAAAAAATTAGAAACAGTGTAAAAATATATATGTATTTTTTTTCTAATTTAAAGCGACCCCATCCCTCTGTGCTTGTGCACAAAGAAGATTGCATACGTAGGTCACACATACATAAGTAAACAGTTTATTCTCATATATTTTCCTGTCATTTCACTGTCATACAGTGGGGAAAATAATTATTTGATCCAAGAAAGATTCTGTAGTCAGGTGTCTTTTTTACACATAATGAGTTGTCATTAGGAGCACCTTCTTAAATTGGCAGGACTGATCTGTGTACCACATGAGCACATAGCCAGTCTGTGGGAGCCAGAATTATTGTCGGTTGGTAGGGGATCAAATACTTATTTTACTCCCTGAACTGCACCTCAAATTATAACATTTGTATCATGTGTTTTTTCTGGATTTTTGGTTGATATTCTGTCTCTCTCATTTAAACTACACCTATGATAAAAATTATAGACCCTTCATTTCTTTGTAAGTGGGCAAACTTACAAAATCAGCAGGAGATTAAGTAATTATTTCCCCTCACTGTATTCTCTGTATAGCTTCATTCCTGCAGTGACTTGAAAAACTGATATATTTTTTTTTTTTTATTTCTCTCTTTAGGGCTCATTCACACCAAAATGCAGTGTGGGAAACCTGCGATCTGTGTGTATTTCTCATACCGCATTTAAAACAAATTGGGTGTGCGATCTGCTGCAGGTGTCGGTGTGTTCCTAATGAAGCCTCAAATGCAAATCGCAAACGCAGTGTGTTTACCTGCAGTTGCTCGGTACAGGTGCCTTTCAAAGAATGCCTTGCATTTTCTCAATAAATGCAAAGCATCCTCTGATTGGATGAGGTGGAAAGCACAACTTCTCACTGCCCTGCCTCTCCACCTCATCCAATCAGAGGATGCATTGCATTCGTTCAGCAAATTAAAAGGATTCTCTGAATAGTGCTGGTACTGCTCGGAGAGGGACTTGGAAGCAAGTGGAGATCACTGGAGTAGTGGGGTCTATTTCAGTGATTTCCAGCTTCCAAGGGCATCAGCCAGTTTTGGTATATACATAGTTACATTGGTTCATACCATACCTGAAATTCTTTTTTAACCACTTGCCACCAGTCGATGTACGGGTACGTAGCTTGACTTCAAGCAGTTATACCAGCAGTCGGCTCTCTTGTACAAGCAATCCAAGCTGCTATCTAGCCGCTCGATTGCTTGTACAAGCTGCGGGGGAGGGGGGGACTTTTCACCCCCTCGCTGCGTTCCACTGCTCGCTGGGGCTCTCTTGTCCAACCAGGAGACCCAAGGTGGCTGGATGGACACCTGAACAAAGCCAGGATTGGCTTTGATTGGTCTCCACTATAGTAACCCAGGAGTGATGATCTGACATCACTTCTGGTTTACCCGGATGTCATCGGTGCCATTATCAAAAGATCAAAAGCATTCAAAAAATGCTTTGAATGCTTTTGAGGGCAGAGGAGGGATTTGGGGTCTTATAGATCCCAGATCCCTCCATAAAGAGTACCTGTCATGTGCCTATTGCTGTCACAAGGAATGTTTACATCAATAAAAGTGAAAAAAAAAAATGTAAAGCAAAAGTGTAAAAATAAAACAAAAATTAAATCAAAGATAAAAAGGTGAACACACGTATCAGTCCCACATGCACGCAAACAGCAATCCTCCCACACGTGAGGTATTGCCACAAATGTCAGATCATGGGCAGTAATTCTAGCACCAGACCTTCTCTGTAAATCCAATGTGGTAACCTGTACAGGCTTTTAAAGCGTTGTCTATGGATAGTAAAATTTACGTCATTGGATACTGTTGCATGGGTGTGCACAGGTTTAAAGCATGACATGTTTGGTATCTATTTTCTTGGCGTAACATCATAAAATTAGGTTATGTATTGGGGTTCTTTGCATTATAATTCAAAAAAGTATATTTTTATCCAAAAAAATTGCATTTGCAAATACCATGTTACATAAAAAATTGCAAAACCTGCCAACTTATGTCTGGGGGTTCTAACTAACTTTCTAACAAAAAATATTGATTGTTACATGTTAACATTATTGTCTGCCCTTATGTTGTAAAGCGCCGTGTAAGCTGTTGGCTCAATTATAAATCCTGTATAATAATAATAAAAAATGCCGGAAATGGCCTGGAGCCCGAGTGGTTAAATCCTTTATATCCTTCCAAAATGCACCCTACCTGCCTATCCATGGCTGGCCTAAATCAGATCTGTAGACTCCTCTATATTCTGTGTATGGCCTGTGCAGTGGGCTTCTCTTGTAGACATCTGGCTGGCTGTACATACAATGTATGGGGAAGAGATGTTCTCGGAGAGTCCAAGGTGAAATACTGGCGCCGTGACAGCGGATTATTTTGTAACTTCTGTGTAAATTAGCCTCGGATGTAGATTTCTCTTCCCGTTCCATAGCTGGAGTTGGATATTGACTCAAGCTGTTCCTGTACGGCTGCCTTGGACTCTTTGATTACATTAGAGTCAGGCCTTTGTTCTGTGGCGTATCCATGCGAGTGCCTTTTGTTCAGACACTCCTTGTGCTGCACTCTTCATAATGGGAACTGACAGATTGTTGCCTTTCCATTTCGGAATTATTTGCAGGCATAGCAGTGTTTTAAAGGCACAGCTCTTGGCATACACAATCTATTAGTGCACAGATTGTCTTATTTCCTTCTGTCCTCTGGCCATATCAGATGTCTTTCCAAGACGAGGAGGTGGGGGGAGGCTTTTTAAAGACGTAAAGCACTGCGCGACAGGCAGCATTTCTTATTTTTCATGGAGTTGGGATGTCCTTACGGTTTCTACCTCAACCCAAGAGATGCTTGTAGGCTAATCGACTTCTGCCAAGAGGTCACCCTACTGGGGGTATGTGTGTGTAAGAGTGGAAGGAATGCTAAGGGACGTATTTATAAAACAAAATTGCAAATCATTTGATTTTTAGGTTTGGATCGGGCAGGGAAGGGTTAAAACCCCTGGCATTTTATTTATATGCCATCTCTGTTCCCAGTCTTAAAGCAGAACTTCATCTGAAAAGAGAAGCTTCTCTGATCCTCCTCCATAATCCATCCTCCCTCATCATTGTGAATTTTTTTTTTTTTGGTACTCATAGTATCTCTGACCTGTACTTGCTCCCACCTCCGCTCGCCTTAGCCTCCCCCTCCACCCACAGTGACCTGGGACACCTCAGATGTCCCTGGAGACAGCAGGACCGTCTCGTGCATACACCTTGGGAACCCTGCTGTGAAGCTCAGCACCAGCTGTCTTCCAATAAGCAAGATGGTAGCCCCCGGGGACCCAAAGACCAGCTAAGGTTTGGCCTGGCTGAGGACAGCTCTGGATCCCTGGACTGATAAATATCCTTTTATTAAAAGTCAGATGCTACAGTATTTGTTGCTGCTGACTTTTCATGTTTTACAACTGGGTGTAGCTCCTCTTTAAGCTGGCCATAAATGTATTGAAATTTGACCGGTTCAATAGGGACCGGCCAAATAACAGTCCATCAATGGATTTTCCTATTCAAGAGGTTGATCTAATGATTGTTTCCTTCCCAAAGGGATTGTTAGGTTTTTTTTCCTGTTTGATCAGTGCTTGCAGCCAATTGGCTGCAGCTCTGATTAGTGTATTCTGCCAGAAGAGGACAGAATGCCTCCCACTGTCAGAATGCAATAGCACAGCGGGGAGGATTCTCCATCCACCACATTTGTGTGGATGAGGGAATCTGTTCAGTTTTTTTTTTTCCTCTCATCAGCCCTCTTTTGGAATGTGGGAGGAAACTGAAGTGCCGAGATGCAACCAATGCAAAGAGAACATGCATACTCCATATGTCCTGGTCAGGATTCAAATATGGGCCCCAGTGTTGCAAGGCACATGTGCTAACCACTGAGCCATTGTGCTGCCCATAAGATTTGCTTTCCCATTCATTCCTATAAATCCGGGATTCTCAACCAAATGTCTACAAAGACTCTAAGACAGCTTTTCTCAACCAGGTTTCCGTGGAACCCTAAGGTTCCCCCAGAGCTTGTTAGGGGTTCCTTGTTCCCTGAGCAATGAGCAATTTCTGCCTCTCAGATAAGTTCCCACCGACACCATATATTTGTAGCTATTTGTAAGGGGCGATTCTTCCCACTGACCATCACACTAGTGTATCATGAGTTCTAGATATAGTCATTTTTTCGGGGGTTTCCTGAGACCAGAAAGTTATTTCAGGGGTTCCTCTGTGTAGAAAAGGTTGAGCAAGGCTGCTCTATACATTGAGTACTAGTTCAGTCAATCTGATAAATGTGGTTCTAGGTTACAAATACCTTGCAGTCAGCCATGAATTGTCATAATACACGGATGATTTCCGTTCCATTCCTACTACATGAATCATCTGACCTTACTCAAGATGGCCACAGCCAGAAATGTTAGGGGGTGTTTTTCTAAGAGATTTCTCAGCAAAATAAAACGGAGACATGAATGGATGGGGGGGGGGGGGTTGCTTTGGTTATTAAAAATTAAGTGTTACTGTGTTTAATGAAGTAAAGTATGCTTGTTATACTCACTGTGGAACCTAAAGGGTTAAACCTCCGTATTGTGTAAAAAGGCTGTTGGACCTGTCTTCTCTGATCCTCCCCTTCTTCCTCAGTCCCCAGTCCATCTGCTGATAGTACAGAGCTCTAGGAGTCACTCTGAACATGCTCAGTTAAATGTGATACTTTTTTTTTTTTTTTTCTTTGGGAGGGTGCATGTGATCAGCACAGGGCCAATAAGCACTGTCCAGACAGAGGGTCAGGGGTACAGCCTCATAGGACAGTCAGAGGAGAATGAAAACTCCTCCTACAAGATTAACCAGTGTTCGGCTAGACACTGATAGAAGTCACAAGACTGCTCTAACTGCTGATGAGAAAAGGTATTTAGCAATTTATATTTACTACAATAATTGCAATTCCATGTTCTGTGTACTGTGGGAGACCAGATATAGTGAATGCAGGGACCGGGGAGACCAGATATAGTGAATGCAGGGTCCGTGGAGACCAGATATAGTGAATGTAGGGTCCCGTGGAGACCGGATATAGTGAATGCAGGGTCCCGTGGAGACCGGATATAGTGAATGCAGGGACCCGGGAGACCGGGTATAGTGAATGCAGGGACCCGGGAGACCGGGTATAGTGAATGCAGGGACCCGGGAGACCGGATATAGTGAATGCAGGGACCCGGGAGACCGGATATAGTGAATGCAGGGACCCGGGAGACCGGATATAGTGAATGCAGGGACCCGGGAGACCGGATATAGTGAATGCAGGGACCCGGGAGACCGGATATAGTGAATGCAGGGACCCGGGAGACCGGATATAGTGAATGCAGGGACCCGGGAGACCGGATATAGTGAATGCAGGGACCCGGGAGACCGGATATAGTGAATGCAGGGACCCGGGAGACCGGATATAGTGAATGCAGGGACCCGGGAGACCGGATATAGTGAATGCAGGGTCCCGGGGAGACCGGATATAGTGAATGCCGGGTCCGGGAGACCGGATATAGTGAGTGCGGGGTCCGGGGAGACCGGATATAGTGAATGCGGGGACCGGGGAGACCGGATATAGTGAATGCGGGGTCCGGGGAGACCGGATATAGTGCATGCCGGGTCCGGGGAGACCGGATATAGTGCATGCCGGGTCCGGGGAGACCGGATATAGTGAATGCCGGGTCCGGGGAGACCGGATATAGTGAATGCCGGGTCCGGGGAGACCGGATATAGTGAATGCCGGGTCTGGGGTTCAGTACCAATTTAACAGAGCTTATGAGCATAAACAGAGCAGCAGTTTACCAACCCTTGGAGTGTCATTTAGATGGCCTGGAGAATTGTTAGATAATTTTCTTATTAAAGTGTATGTAAACTCAAAAACAAAAATGTAATATATTGCAGCTTACTAGATCTTTGTATGCTAGCTGTATTAGTTTCCTTTTTTCAAGCTTCTATTGCTTTATTTTCACCCAGTGATTTGCAAATAACATACATCCTGTCCCTGGGTGACTATGTCACTACTTCACTGTTTCTATGGCGGGGGAATCATGGTTGTCTCCTTAGGCTGCCGTCATGATACTGCTACCAACATGCTCATATCACTTCATCTCCATTACATGGGGACGGGGCTTTTGGTAGATGACAGAGAATAGCTGGAAAGGAAGAGATCCTTCAGGGCAGCTCAAGGGTGGTGAAATGGACACAGCATTTCTGGCAGGTTCAACAGATACTTTTAGTGTTTGCCAAAAATGCACTGTGCTACTTTAACTGGTAATTGTGCGATCATGCAGCGTTGTACATGGATAAAATTTGTATGATTTTTTTTCACACAAATAGAGCTTTCTTTTGGTGATATTTGATCACAACTGAGACTTTTATTTTTTTTACAATCTAAATGAAAAAATATTACTATAAAACATATCCATTAAAAAAATCTAATTTCTTCATAAATTTAGGCCAAAATGTATTCTGCTACATTTCTTTTGTTAATAACTAAAAAAAAAACCAATAATCCCAATAAGCGTATATTGATTGGTTTGTGTTAGGGATGCACCAATACCCTTTTCTGATCAGCGAGTACAAGTACCGACACTTTACCGTGAGATTTGCATGAATAAAAAATATATGGACACAAATTTCACCGCAAAGAATAGCATGCGATTGGGACAGGAATGCTATTCCTGTTCAATCGCATGCGGTTTCCCCACTGCTCCTGTTTGAAACCAGGCTTATCATAGCCCGAGTTCACACAGGAGCGGTTCAGGAAACCTCCCGGCACCGATACCATGCTGGGAGGAGAGTGGAAGGGAAGGGTGTGTGAGGGTGTATACCTTGGTGTCGGCCATCAGAGAGTAGCAGATGTCCTGGATGCAGCTGTAGGAGAGGAGATAAAGCCGCAGGATTTGAAATCCCCTTGGCTTTCTCTCCTCTTTTTGCAGGGATGACTCTTTGGACTAAACGACTTTTGATTGGTCAGCACCATCTCAGCAATTTGAAATCCTTGTGGTTTTCTCTCTTCTACAGTTGAGAGTCCAGAGCATCTTCCTCTATCCTCCGTCTGATAGCCGACACCAGTATATACATCCCCAAACGCCCTTCTCACCCACTCTCCGCTCACTTGCTCCGCATGGGATTAGTGCAGGGAGGTTTCCCGCACCACATCTGTGTGAACTCTGGCTGTGACAAGTGTGTATTATGTAATGCTTTATACCAGGGGTCTCCAAACTGAGGGCTGCTTATGGCCCTTTGCTACTCTTTATTCCTCCCACTGAGACCAACAATGGGGCAGAACTTCATCCATTGAAACCAATGATGGTGTACTATTCTTCCCACTAGAACAAATGATGGTGTACTATTCTTCCCACTAGAACCAATGATGGTGTACTATTCTTCCCACTAGAACAAATGATGGTGTACTATTCTTCCCACTAGAACAAATGATGGTGTCCTATTCTTCCCACTAGAACCAATGATGGTGTACTATTCTTCCCACTAGAACAAATGATGGTGTACTATTCTTCCCACTAGAACAAATGATGGTGTACTATTCTTCCCACTAGAACCAATGATGGTGTACTATTTTTCCCACTAATACCAGTGATGGTGTCCTATTCTTCCCACTAATACCAATGATGGTGTCCTATTCTTCCCACTAATACCAATGATGGTGTCCTATTCTTCCCACTATTACCAATGATGGTGTCCTATTCTTCCCATGGAAACCAATGATGGTGTACTATTTTTCCCACTGGAACCAATGATGGTGTACTATTTTTCCCACTAGAACCAATGATGGTGTACTATTTTTCCCACTAGAACCAATGATGGTGTACTATTTTTCCCACTAGAACCAATGATGGTGTACTATTCTTCCCACTAGAACCAATGATGGTGTACTATTTTTCCCACTAGAACCAATGATGGTGTACTATTTTTCCCACTAGAACCAATGATGGTGTACTATTTTTCCCACTAGAACCAATGATGGTGTACTATTTTTCCCACTAGAACCAATGATGGTGTACTATTTTTCCCACTAGAACCAATGATGGTGTACTATTCTTCCCACTAGAACCAATGATGGTGTACTATTCTTCCCACTAGAACCAATGATGGTGTACTATTCTTCCCACTAGAACCAATGATGGTGTACTATTCTTCCCACTAGAACCAATGATGGTGTACTATTCTTCCCACTAGAACCAATGATGGTGTACTATTCTTCCCACTAGAACCAATGATGGTGTACTATTCTTCCCACTAGAACCAATGATGGTGTACTATTCTTCCCACTAGAACCAATGATGGTGTCCTATTCTTCCCACTAGAACCAATGATGGTGTCCTATTCTTCCCACTAGAACCAATGATGGTGTCCTATTCTTCCCACTAGAACCAATGATGGTGTCCTATTCTTCCCACTAGAACCAATGATGGTGTCCTATTCTTCCCACTAGAACCAATGATGGTGTCCTATTCTTCCCACTAGAACCAATGATGGTGTCCTATTCTTCCCACTAGAACCAATGATGGTGTCCTATTCTTCCCACTAGAACCAATGATGGTGTCCTATTCTTCCCACTAGAACCAATGATGGTGTCCTATTCTTCCCACTAGAACCAATGATGGTGTCCTATTCTTCCCACTAGAACCAATGATGGTGTCCTATTCTTCCCACTAGAACCAATGATGGTGTCCTATTCTTCCCACTAGAACCAATGATGGTGTCCTATTCTTCCCACTAGAACCAATGATGGTGTCCTATTCTTCCCACTAGAACCAATGATGGTGTCCTATTCTTCCCACTAGAACCAATGATGGTGTCCTATTCTTCCCACTAGAACCAATGATGGTGTCCTATTCTTCCCACTAGAACCAATGATGGTGTACTATTCTTCCCACTAGAACCAATGATGGTGTACTATTCTTCCCACTAGAACCAATGATGGTGTACTATTCTTCCCACTAGAACCAATGATGGTGTCCTATTCTTCCCACTAGAACCAATGATGGTGTCCTATTCTTCCCACTAGAACCAATGATGGTGTCCTATTGTTCCCAATAGAACCAATGATGGTGTCCTATTGTTCCCACTAGAACCAATGATGGTGTCCTATTCTTCCCACTAGAACCAATGATGGTGTACTATTCTTCCGACTAGAACCAATGATGGTGTCCTATTCTTCCCACTAGAACCAATGATGGTGTCCTATTCTTCCCACTAGAACCAATGATGGTGTACTATTCTTCCGACTAATACCAATGATAGGGCGCTACTCCTCCTAATGACCATCAACCCTGAGGCCATGTGTATTCTCACGGACGCTGGGGCCAGGTCATATTCTATCCTCACTGGCCCTAATCCGGCCCTCCTAAAGTCTGAAGGACCGTATACTGGCCCTTTTGTTTGAAAAGTTTGGAGACCCCTGCTTTATACTAAAAAAACTTTGCAGGGAGAAGAAACCAAGAGATCATTCCCTCTGTACAGAGCCCTGTGTTGATTGTCAACACAGGACTCTGGGCTGTGATTGAACACAACCGCTCAGCAGGTCCCAGCCAATGATTCATGTCCAATCAGATCCGGGAGTCGGCGGGCAGGGGCACGTGCTCGCGCCCTGTACACGGAGGAAGCCAGTGGCATACAGATACATCGCTGTGCCTGTACAGGTTGCCCGTCATCAGAGGGTATTGGCAGATGCCATGCCAAGAAAAGCATGCTTGCTATACTCACTGTGGAACCTAAGGGGTTAATACTCTGTATTGTGTAAAAATGCTTTTTGAGCCTGACTTCTCTGATCATCCCCTTCTTCCAGTATCCTCTTCTTATCTCCTGATCAGACATATCTGTGGAGTCACTCTGCACATGCTCATTTTGGTGTGTATTGCAAGGTCAGGGGTATTGCATCCTCCTAGAGCAGAAAGAAAACTCCTCCTACAAGCTTTAACGTGCTGGGCTGGACACTGATAGAAGTCACAAGACTGCTGTAACTGCTGATGAGAAAAGATATTTAGCCATTTATATTTACTAAATTAATTGCATTTCCATGTTGTGTGTACTGTGGGAGACCAGATATAGTGAATGCAGGGTCCGGGGAGACCGGATATAGTGAATGCAGGGTCTGGGGAGACCAGATATAGTGAATGCAGGGTCTGGGGAGACCGGATATAGTGAATGCAGGGTCCGGGGAGACCAGATATAGTGAATGCAGGGTCCTGGGAGACCAGATATAGTGAATGCAGGGTCCGGGGTTTAGTAACACTTTAAAGTGTAACTAAGCCCAGGACCCTGCATTCATTATATCTGGTCTCCCACAGTACACACAACATGGAATTGCAATTAATTTAGTAAATATATACGGCTAAATACCTTTTCTCATCAGCAGTCTTGTGACTTCAACAGAGCACATGTTAAAGCTTATAGGAGGCGTTTTCTTTCTGCTCTAGAAGGATGTGAAAACTCTGATCATCTATCTGGACAGTGCTGATTGGCCCTGTGCTGGTCACATGCACAATCCCAGGAAAAAAAAAAAACCTCTCTAGCAATACACACCAAACTGAGCATGTGACCACGGGTTCAGTCTGTATCAGGCGGATATTTCAACAAGAGGAGGGGCAGAGAAGACAGGATCAAGCAGCGATTTTACACAATGCAGAGGATTAACCCCTTAGGTTCCAGGATGAGTTTTCATTCTCCTCTGACTGTCCTATGAAGCTGCACTACCCCTGACCCTCTGGACAGTGTGATCACATGCACCCTCCCAAAGAAAAAAAACAAACTTTCTAGCAATACAAACTAAACTGAGCATGTGCAGATTTACTCTTAGAGCTCTGTACTATCGGCATATGGACTGGGGACAGTAGAAGAAGGGGAGGATCAGAGAAGACAGGACCCAACAGCTTGTGTTTAAAAAAAAAAAAACAAAATGTGGAGGATTAACCCCTTAGGCTCCACAGTGAGTATAATAAGCATGCTTTACTGCATATACAGACTGATTTTACTGTTGTGGGTTTAGTAACTCTTTAAGCTGGAGTGTGCAGGCGCTTGGTATTGCACCCAACATCCACTGATCACAGTTGCAATGCTTTGCAGGCTCATTTACAACATATTATTATTATTATACAGGATTTATGGCGCCAACAGTTTGCTCAGCGCTTTACAATATAACGGGAGACAATACAGCAACAATACAGTTCAATACAAGAGGGTTAGGAGGGCCTGATCCTTGGAGCTTACAATCTAGGAGAATTGCATGGTTTTTTTTTCTTTAGTCTTTGTGCCAGATGTGTTGGGCCGCACTGGGCAGCCTTGCAGTTCACAACACCACACTGTGGTTGCATGCACTAAGAGCCCAGCATGCAATACTGCTTTCAATCCCGTATGGTACAACTCAATCTATCATATTGCTCTACGCTACGGGCAATAGAACTTTACTGAAATAGAACAAATTCCAGCAAAAAAAAGGTTACAGTGGGGACTACTTTTTACAAAGTATCGGCACCTCTGCCTTCGGACACCAGTGGCTGTGCAGTAGTGCCCCCTGTTGGTGTGGACAATCCATTAATAGAAATAGTTGTGGTCAGAGGTCATGTCACAGGTTGGCTGGGAGTGTACTTCCAGTACTTTGGATTATACCTCTGTATGATGACCGGCCTGGGCCAATGATAAATCACCATGATAAACTATCAGCAATTTTTACTTTGTCTTCTCCTTAACGCCTGCTTCCCGCGAGACATTGACGTTAACCTCTGTGCTGCTGAAGCAGAAAGTCAGTATATGAAGGATTTCACATGTTAACATCAGACTTGTCTTTGGATTCACCTCCCCTCCGTCTTCTCTGCCTTGTGTTTCAATTAGCTGCCATCTCAGACATCCCTATTGACATCAATCTTTATACCTCGGAGATTCTTCCCGTCTCGCTTCTCCAAGATACGGCATTCCAGCCAAGTCTGACTAATCTTTATTCCGAATCTATACCGCTTACCCCGGCTCGTCGTCTCGGTGCGCTGTGCTCCCGACGCTCTTGCTGGTGCAACTTCAGGGTGCGATTGTACCACACACACGGATCCCATGTATCGGCTTTGTTTAACTTCGGTCCGAACTGATGAGGATAACCTTGTTCTGCTGAGCGCGCTGGTTTTCATTTTTTTCTGCTAGCTGTCATTTCGCTCTGCTTGTCTTTTGTTACGCAGTATGTATCGGGGCCATTGACATTGGAAGGGGATATGTGTTTATATATGTTTTTTGGGTTTTTTTTTTTTAACTAGATTGCATTTTTCGTCGTCCTGAGTTTAACTAGCACATAACAAGGAAAGAAACAAGTGCAATAGGGAAGCAATGTTGTCATTTTATTTGCAGGATTCAATATATATATATATATATATATATATATATATATATATATCTATCATGTGATTTATTTTTTTTTATTATTTAGTTTTTTTAATTGCCTATAGCAAACAGTCAGAATTAACATTTCATTTATAAAGTAGGTCTATAGCAAATATATGGAAATTTTGACTTGTCAAATAGAGAGAGCTGTTCTGGTGACAGCTAAAGTCTCTTTCAGACTGGCGGTAATGCTTACTGCTTCCTGAAAAGCGATCTGCAGTGGATTCCTTTTCAAAAGGTGTTGTAGCCGCAGCTGGCAGGTGCACAGGAGCCAATATTGATTGTCTTTTTGTTTTTGTTTTTTTGTTAATTGCTGAGCAGCAATACATTGGTACAATTATACATGGGCTCCTGCAGACACTTCTTCCAGTTCTGTGTCTGTACCAAGGCCCTTATTTTCCATTATGGAACTGGAAGAAGTGTAAATAGACTACGAGTGTGGTAATCACCATACCTATGTTCCATTGATACCTAGAAGTCCCTCTGCTGCTATGGCAGAAAGTGTTCAAAATTTATTCATTCACAGATTTGATGCTGTGCCAGTGCCAAAAAGTGTCAGGAGGCTCCAGGGAGGAGAAAAAGTGACAGGAGGTGCCAAGAAGGAGAAAAAGTGACAGGAGGTGCCAGGGTGGAGAAAAAGTGTCAGGAGGCTCCAGGGAGAAGAAAAAGTGTCAGGAGGCGCCAGGAAGGAAAAAAAGTGACAGGAGGCGCCAAGGAGGAGAAAAAGTGACAGGAGGCGCAAGGGAGGAGAAAAAGTGACAGGAGGCGCCAAGAAGGAGAAAAAGTGACAGGAGGCGCCAGGGTGGAGAAAAAGTGTCAGGAGGCTCCAGGGAGAAGAAAAAGTGTCAGGAGGCTCCAGGGAGAAGAAAAAGTGTCAGGAGGCTCCAGGGAGAAGAAAAAGTGTCAGGAGGCGCCAGGGAGAAGAAAAAGTGTCAGGAGGCGCCAGGAAGGAAAAAAAGTGACAGGAGGCGCCAGGGTGGAGAAAAAGTGACAGGAGGTGCCAAGGAGGAGAAAAAGTGACAGGAGGCGGCAAGGAGGAGAAAAAGTGTCAGGAGGCGCCAGGAAGGAAAAAAAGTGACAGGAGGCGCCAAGGAGGAGAAAAAGTGACAGGAGGCGCAAGGGAGGAGAAAAAGTGACAGGAGGCGCCAAGAAGGAGAAAAAGTGACAGGAGGCGCCAGGGTGGAGAAAAAGTGTCAGGAGGCTCCAGGGAGAAGAAAAAGTGTCAGGAGGCTCCAGGGAGAAGAAAAAGTGTCAGGAGGCGCCAGGGAGAAGAAAAAGTGTCAGGAGGCGCCAGGAAGGAAAAAAAGTGACAGGAGGCGCCAGGGTGGAGAAAAAGTGACAGGAGGTGCCAAGGAGGAGAAAAAGTGACAGGAGGCGCCAGGGAGGAGAAAAAGTGACAGGAGGCGCCAGGGAGGAGAAAAAGTGACAGGAGGCGCCAGGGAGGAGAAAAAGTGACAGGAAGCGCCAAGAAGGAGAAAAAGTGACAGGAGGCGCCAGGGTGGAGAAAAAGTGTCAGGAGGTTCCAGAGAGAAGAAAGTGTCAGGAGGCGCCAGGGAGGAGAAAAAGTGTCAGGAGGCGCCAGGGAGGAGAAAAAGTGTCAGGAGGCGCCAAGGAGGAGAAAAAGTGTCAGGAGGCGCCAGGGAGGAGAAAAAGTGTCAGGAGCCTCCAGGGAGAAGAAAGTGGCAGGAGGCACCAGGGAGGAGAAAAAGTGTCATGAGGCGCCAGGGAGGAGAAAAAGTGTCATGAGGCGCCAGGGAGGAGAAAAAGTGTCATGAGGCGCCAGGGAGGAGAAAAAGTGGCAGGAGGCACCAGGGAGGAGAAAAAGTGGCAGGAGGCACCAGGGAGAAGAAAAAGTGATGGGAGCCTCCGGGGGAAAAGAAAAAAACTAAAAGGAGGTGCCAGGGAGGAGAAAAAGTGTCAGGAGGCTCCAGGGAGGAGAAAAAGCGTCAGGAGGCGCCAGGGAGGAGAAAAAGTGACAGGAGGCGCCAGGGAGGAGAAAAAGTGGCAGGAGGTGCCAGGGAGGAGAAAGACATTTCCTTAAGAGCTGCCAGGTTGAGGAAAAAGGGGCAAGAGCCACTGAAAAAAAGAAGAGGTGACAGAAGCCGAGAGGTAAAAAAATGACATGGAGCTTCCAGGGAGAAGAACCTCAAGAACCTGTAAGGGGGGTGGCTTGGCACCTTGTTATATGTTCATGTTACACCACAAGGCTTCATTCACATGGGTATACTTACGCGTACTTGCGAAGGGCTGTGTTTTGCTAGGTGCCATTGTCATCATATATTCACTTTGAATTACTTTGACTCACTGACCTAGGGTGAGCCTTCTGCTTGTAAAGTCAGAGGAGAGTCTGAACTACGGAACTGTACTCTTCCAGGTCAGTGATCAGAAGGCATTGAAACTTTTGTAGTCACAAGAATCTGGCAAATAACATGGACTTGGACTGTCAAGGTGGACCATTTCCCAGTAGAGGTGACAAGTACACTAGACAGGAGTCAAGCATTTGAGCTACACGTTGGTGCATTCATGATGTGCGGTGAAGGATGTCTGTCCACATAGCGTTCTAGATAAAATGTGTTGTAATACCAATGCTTACCACCGACAAGAGAACAGTACTTGATCTGTGGAGATGACCTAACATTAAATGTATACAAATGATATTGTTTCTTTGTATTTACCAGATCTAGACTCTTGGCGACACCAGCAGAGAGCCCCACCGTCTTGGATCAGGAGCTTAGGCCCAGTCTCTTCCGGCATGGTACCCAGCGGCGGCTGGCATCATCTATGAACCTTCTGCTATGCGTCCATCTGCAGACGGCAGTGCTTTAAGGTCAGGTGATGATTGACTGTTTCATTGATTAAACCACACCATATTTACAGTGTATTGTGAGCAGGCAGGAGCTTTACTACGAAATAGACTTGCCAGATTGCTTGTTCAACAAAATAAACTGACCTGCCTGCTGGCCAGTCTTTTTCTAGAATGTAAACTAAGCTGCACATGCACAGCCTAGTATACTTTCTCAGCCTGCCCTATACCAGGATGAATTCATTCCTGTGTGTAGGAGATACATCATCCCAGGCCAGCCAAATATAGTTTACAGTGGCTAAGTGGTTAGCACTTCTACCCAGCAGCACTAGGGTCATCGGTTTGAATCCCAACCATGACACTACCTGCAGAGAGTTTGTGTTCTCCCTGTGCCTGCATAGGTTTCCTCCCATCCCAGAGCAAATCTGGTAGGTTATTTGGGTCCTGTCTAAATTGGCCTAGTATGTGTATGCATGAATGTAAATTCGGGACATTAGATTGTACGCTCCTTGATGACAGGGACTGATGTGATTTGTACAATATACACTCACTGACCACTTTATTAGGTACTGCATGCTAGTGCCAAGAAATTATCCCCCACACCATTACACCGCCAGCTTGAATCATTGATACAAGGCAGGATGGATCCATGCTTTCATGTTGTTTACACCAAATTCTGACCCTACCATCTGAATGTCGCAGGTGAAATTGAATGCCTATTTTCCTCTATCAGCAAGGCTTTTTCATCCACACAACTGCCGCTCACTGGATATTTTCTCTTTTTCAGACCATTCTCTGTAAATCCTAGAAATGGTTGTGTGTAAAAATCCATGTAGACCAGCAGCTTTTTACATACTCAGACCAGCAGCTTTTTACATACTCAGACCAGCACATCTGGCACCAACAACTATGCCACGATCAAAGTCACTTAAATCCCCTTTCTTCCCCATTCTGATGCTCAGTTTGAACGTCAGCAAGTTGTTTTACCACGTCTACACGCCTAAATGGCTAATTAGTAAATTATGTTACCAAGCAATTGAACAGGGATACGTAATAGAGTGGCCGGTGAGTGTATATGTAAAGCTTTGTGTAAGTTGACGATGCTGTATAAGTACCTGAAGAAATACACTTTTCCAAATCAATGGCAGGCTGACAGACGCGGTGGCTGTAAAGGTTTAGCTGCATATTTGCGTGGTTACATGTGTACAGGGATGGATGAGCAGCTCTGAATACAAACCAACTTATTGGGCGGCTCACCTGACCATGTACACATGTAACCGCTTGAATTTGCAGTCACATTCATACGGCCACAACGTCTGTCAGCCTGTCATAGATTTGGTCTGGTTGTATGCAAACACTTGTGACTCCTGGGCACAGAATAAGCTCCTTGATCCTGCTCCTGTGTGCATGGATCCCTACCAGATGAGATTTTTTAGTAAATAAATATATATATATATATATATATATATATATATATATATATATACAGTCATGGCCGAAATTGTTGGCACCCTTGATATTTTTCCTGAAAATCAAGTATTTCACACAAAAAAGGTATTGCATTAACACATGTTTTGCTATACACATGTTTATTCCCTTTGTATGTATTGGAACAAATATAAAACAGAGGCAGAAAAGCAAATATGACATAATGTCACACAAAACCCCAAAAATGGGCTGGACAAAAGTATTGGCACCCTTAACTTAATATTTGGTTGCACACCCTTTGGAAAACATAACTGAAATCAGTCGCTTCCTATAACCATCAATAAGCTTCTGACACCTCTCACCCGGAATTTTGGACCACTCTTCCTTTGCAAACAGCTCCAGGTCTCTCTTATTGGAAGGACACCTTTTCCCAACAGCAATTTTAAGATCTCTCCACAGGTGTTCAATGGGATTTAGATCTGGGCTCATTGCTGGCCACTTCAGAACTCTCCAGCGCTTCTTTGCCATCCATTTCTGAGTGCTTTTTGACGTATGTTTGGGGTCATTGTCCTGCTGGAAGACCCAGGATCTTGGACGCAAACCCAGCTTTCTGACACTGGGCCCTACAGTGCGACCCAAAATCCTTTGGTAATCCTCAGATTTCATGATGCCTTGCACACAGTCAAGGCACCCAGTGCCAGAGGCAGCAAAACAACCCCAAAACATCATTGAACCTCCACCATATTTTACCGTAGGTACTGTGTTTTGTTCTTTGTAGGCCTCATTCCGTTTTCGGTAAACAGTAGAATGATGTGCTTTACCGAAAAGCTCTATCTTGGTCTCATCTGTCCACAAGACGTTTTCCCAGAAGGCTTTTGGCTTACTCAAGTACATTTTGGCAAACTGTAGTCTTGCTTTTTTATGTCTCTGTGTCAGCAGTGGGGTCCTCCTGGGTCTCCTGCCATAGCGTTTCATTTCATTTAAATGTCAACGGATAGTTCGCGCTGACACTGATGCTCCCAGAGCCTGCAGGACAGCTTGAATGTCTTTGGAACATGTTTGGGGCTGCTTATCCACCATCCGGACTATTCTGCGTTGCAATCTTTCATCAATTTTCCTCATCTGTCCACGACCAGGGAGATTAGCTACAGTGCCATGGGTTGCAAACTTCTTGATAATGTTGCGCACTGTGGACAAAGGCAAATCTAGTTCTCTGGAGATGGACTTGTAACCTTGAGATTGTTGATATTTTGCCACAATTTTGGTTCTCAGGTCCTCAGACAGTTCTCGTCTCCTCTTTCTGTTGTCCATGCTTAGTGTGGCACAGACAGACACACAATGCAAAGGTTAAGTGAACGTCTCTCCTTTTTATCTGCTTTCAGGTGTGATTTCTATATTGCCCACACCTGTTACTTGCCCCAGGTGAGTTTACAGGAGCATCACATGCTTGTAACATTCTTATTTATCCGCAGTTGTGAAAGGGTGCCAATACTTTTGTCCAGCCCATTTTTGGAGGTTTGTGTGACATTATGTCGAATTTGCTTTCTTTCCTCCCTTTTTTTGTTTTGTCCCAATACACACAAAGGGAATAAACATGTGTATAGCAAAACATGTGTTAATGCAATACATTTCGTGAGAAATACATGATTTCCTGGAGAAATATCAAGGGTGCCAACAATTTCGGCCATGACTGTATATATACAAACCCCCCTTCTTTTTTTCTATGTATCTTTGTTACGTTGCAGCCTGATACTACAGTTTAAATTAATTTGTTTTTTTGACAATCTACACTCGGTACCCCATCATGACTAAGTGATAACAGAATTTTAGAAATGTCTTTGAATTTATTAAAAATAAAAAGCTGAAATATCACACGTGCTTAAAAGAAAAGTACGGGTTTGAAAAAAAAAACAAACCTACATACTCGCCTAGGTGGTTGCCTCATCGGATTGATGCTGTATCTGTTCCCCACTGCTTCCAAGACTGAGGACTGACCACTGATCACTCAGTTTTCAGCCTTCAGTGAGCAGAGAGTGGTGTCAGTCTCTGGCCCTCTGCTCTGCCCCTCTAGCGCTCATAGGAGATCTAGGCTGTGGAGGGAGCAGGAGTGGCTGGCTCAGACTCTTAGCAGCTTTCTGAATGGCTCAGCCAGCTGCCAAGCTAGGCATCTGGTTGCATTCCAACCATGTGGTTGGGATCTTTTCGGAGCCTGGACCAACTCTGTGACATCCATAGGAGAATCACAGCCAATAATAGGTTTGGCTGTACTTCTCCTTTAAGTACTCAGACCCTTTACTCAGTACTTTGTTGAAGCACTTTTGGCAGCAATTACAGCCTCAAGTATTTTTGGGTATGACACAACAAGCTTTGCATTCCTGGATTGGGGGATTTTATGTCATTCTTTTTTGCAATCCTCTCAAGCTCAGCCAAGTTGGATAGCAACCTTCGGTGGACAGCAGTTTTCGGGTCTCTACAGAGTAGTCCAATAAGGTTCATATCAGAGCCTTGGCTGTGTGCCACCCTAGAATATTCACAGGGTTGTTTCTAAGCCACTCCTGTGTTGTCTTAGCTGGGTGCTTAGGATCGTTGTCATGTTGGAAGGTGAACCTTCGGCCCAGTCTCAGGTCCTAAGTGCTGTGGAACAGGTTTTCATTGAGGATATCTCTGTACTTTGTTCCATTCAGCTTTGTCTCAACTCTGACCAGTCCCTGCTGCAGAAAAACACCCCCCACAACATAACGCTGCCAACACCGTGCTTCATTGGGATGGTATTGGGCAGGCGCCTGGTTTCCTCCAGACCTAACATTTAGAATTGAGGCCAAACAGTTCAATGTTGGTTTCATCAGACCAGATAATCTTGTTCCTCACAGTCAGTGAGTCCTTCAGGAGTAAAGGCTTCTGTCTAGCTACTCTGCCATAAAGCCCAGGTCCGTGGAGGGCTGCAGTGATAGTTGTCCTTCTGAAACTTTGTCTCATCTCCACACAGGAGCTCTGGAACTCTGTCAGAGTGGCCATTCGGGATCTTGGTCACCTCTCTTACTAAGGCCCTTCTCCCCGATTGCTTAGTTTGGCCAAGTGACCAGCTCTTGGAAGAGTCCTGGTTGTGCCAAACATCATTTATTTAAGAATTATGGAGGCCATTATGATCTTGAGAACAGAATTTGTTTTAATTGCCTTCCCCAGATCTGTGCCTTGCAATAATCCTGTCTCTGAGCTACAGGCAGTTCCTTTGACCTCATGCCTTTGCTCTAATACAGTATGCATTGTCAGCTGTGAGGCCTTCTATAGAGTGTTGTTTTCTTTTCCAGATCATGTGCAATCAATTTAATTTACTACAGGTGGACTCCAGTCAAGGTGTAGCAACATCTCTGCAACAATCAAGAGAAACAGGAGGCACCTGAGCTAAATATCAAGTGTTGTTGGAAAGGGTCTGAATACTTACACCAATGTGATATTTGAGTTTTTCCTTTTTTATACATTTGCAAACATTTCCAAAATTCTGTTTTCACCTTGTCTTTATGGGTACTTAGTGTAGATAAATGAAAAAAAAAAATAATTTAAACTGTAGTATCAGCTTGGTGCCACAGCATACCTTCAGAGGTCTAGAGTTCCTGCTTCGATGGATCAGGACTGTTTTGGCACCAAAACGGGGACCTATTCAATGTTAAGGTTGTGACTATATAAATAAATCAAGTGTTCCTGAATACCAGTAATCATGAAGAACTTTAATGACACATTGGTTGAGGTGACTGTGGAGAGTTGTCTTCTACTCTAGGTTCCCAGTTGGGGTAACCATTATGTGTTGCGGGGAGGGGGGGTTATACTAATTGAGGGGTTGGGTGCCAGCTGTCATACTGATCCAGCAGCTTCATTACTTTTCGTAGACGACCCATATGAAGTATACTGAACAAGTTTAGTGACTTTGCCTCCTGCATGTTTGTTCAAGGTAAGACAGCCAGGCAGCTAGCATCTTGAGAAGGAGAGGTCGGCAATGGCAGCAGCCATTTTTCTTGCAGCACGGGTCTCCTTTAAGAGAGATTATTGGAACGTGGTGCTGAGTGAGCCCCCATCTTGTCCTTGGCGAGACAATGAGATTCCTAATGTGTCTATTGTGAGCGGGGAGTGCTAAATTTAAGCTGCTGTCACTTTATAATAGGCCAGGCAGAGAATGTCTTCATTACAGTTCTTGCTGGGAGGATGCTGGGCTCTTTTTCCTTCCTTCCTTCCTTCTTAGTTCATTTATTTCCTCACTTCTCTTTGATTCGTGATGTCCCATTTTTAGATGAATACCTTAATATTTTTAATGTTTTTTCAAAAAAAAATTTTTTGTTCTATTTTTTCTGCTTCTCAGTTCGGACTCCAGAGTCTGCGGAGATTTAAGAGGCAGTGAAGTTGGCCTATTGAGGTTCATTCGCTTTGCTCAGACGGCAGCCACCCATAGACGTGATTGTCACATCTATCCAATAACATACGTACTCCTAACCCCCCTTAGTTGACTGATCCTGCAAGAAAAAAAATCAATTTGTTTTTGGTTAATTGCATCGATTTCTATGAGGTGAACAAACAAATGGCAACCACCACAACCTATAACTAACCTTTGCAGCAAAGAGCACATGGAAGGGCAGCGCACATCAAAAACAAGCAAAAATTGGGGCTCGCTTATCAGCTAGCCTGAAATAAACCAGAGACCCTGTCTAACAGATCACGTTAAGAACAAGGGGTTTAGTCGCACACATTTGCAAACATATGTATAAGCCACTATGACCACATCACTGCAACCCAGTGTACTGCGGTCCTTACTCTGTCATTTGAGAGTCTCCCAAATTGAAGCACATATAGTAGTGGGCAGGTTTGCCTGGAGAGAGCTCACCCCTCCTTATGGTACAGGGATGGATGGGATACCCAGAAAGGGCATAATGGCAGCAGAAAGTATCCAGTGTGAGGCCAGTGCCATGCATAGTCTGCTGTTTACTTTAAAGGTTGTAGGGGAAACTGATGGTTTTGGGTCAGTTTGAAGAGCAGTCAGGAAAATTAAAAATAGTCCTAACAATTATTTTCTGAAGGTAGTTCCCTTAAAGGGTTTCTAAACACACAACAGTAAAATCAGTCTGTATATGTAGTAAAGCATGCTTGTTATGCTCACTGTGGAGCCTAAGGGGTTAATCCTCCACATTGTGTTAAAAATCAAAGCTGTTGAGTCCTGTCTTCTCTGATCCTCCCCTTCTTCTACCCTAGTCCATATGCCGATAGTACAGAGCTCTAAGAGTCACTCTGCACATGCTCAGTTTAGTTTGTATTGCTAGAGAGTGTGTTTTTTTTTTTTTGGGAGGTTGCATGTGATTACACTGTCCAGACAGAGGGTCAGGGGTAGTGCAGCTTCATAGGACAGTCAGAGGAGAATGAAAACTCCTCCTGGAACCTAAGGGGTTAATCCTCTGCATTGTGTAAAAAATGCTGTTTGATCCTGTCTTCTCTGCCCCTCCTCTTGTTGAAATGACCACCTGATACAGACTGAACCCATGGTCGCATGCACATGCTCAGTTTGGTGTGTATTGCTAGAGACTAGGACAGTCAGAGGAAAATGAAAACTCCTCCTACAAGTCTTATCCCGTGCTCGCCGGACACTGATAGAAGTCTGAAGACTGCTATATACTGCTAATGATAAAAGCAGGGGTGGACTGACAGCTAATGTGGCCCCCGGGCAATATGGGATTGTGGGGCCCCCGTGTCCTCGCCCACACCCAAAAAAGCCTATGAAAAAGCCAATGAAAGGTACCAGGGGCATCTCATGGGGCCCCCTGCTGACCCTGGGCCCTAGTTTCCAAATGGTCAGTCCACCCCTGGATAAAAGGTATTTAGCAGTTTATAATTACTGAAATAATTGTATTTCCATGTTGTTTGTACTGACCAGATATAGTAAATGCAGGGTCCTGGGTTTAGTGGCAGTTCACCCCAAATGGGAAGTTTCGCTAGTAAGAACCCCCCCCCCTTCTAACAATATTAGAGGTTAATTCTCTTTTTTGCGGGAGGGAGTAGGTACCTAATTTTGGCAGGTAGGTACCCGCGCCCACTTCCCTTCCTTGCCTGCAACTTTTTGAGACACATCACAGGTCCCAAGAGGCTGCGGGACCATTCACAAAGCGTGCCTCAGCTCCCACATGTGCAGGGAAAGCCGTATGTGAAGATGCAACCCACAGCTGGTTTCCCACACTAGACATGCCAGCTCCAGGGACCCGAAAACCAGCGAAGAACCAGCTCGGGTGAGGACTGCGCTGGATCCTTGGACACGTAAGTATCCTTATATTGAAAGTCAGCAGCTTCAGTAAGTCAGCAGCAGAAGTATTTGTAGCTGTTTTTTTTCTTTTCTTTTTTCTATGGACTGAAGAGTCTTTTAAAAACTTACCTGTGCCTAATCCAGGCAATTATTTGCACTAGTGTTAGTAACATTACCAATATATGTGCGGCAAATTCACTTTGTTGTTACTACTGCCACTTACCTCTCACAATGGTAGCAGCATGTTAGTAAAATATTCCCGCCAGTTTGCAGATTAGGAAACAAAGTAATTAAGGCCAATTTGAAGCTGGTGTTGATAGTACATCAGTACTCAGATCAGGGCATGTCTGTGCTGGAAAGCTGTCATGAATGTGACATTGTCCTGTGCCATTCTGTATCCCCGCCACGATTTAGCTGTCGGCCGGGTGATTCTAGCCTAATATACAATGCAGAATCCAAACCCTGCGATCTGATGCTGTACCAAGTGGTATGGGTATTCTGTATTATGGGAATACATCCCTGAGCACATAGGTCCCTAAACACAAGTACCACTTAGTACAGCATCCAGCCGCAGGATATTTCAGCCTGTCACAGACATTAACAAGGTTGCAGGCAGCCTGAGGCTGGATGCTGCAGTCGCTCCTCCTGGGCACAAACACGCTAGGTTTGGACACACAGGGGCTGCATTTCCAGTGTACATGTGCCCAGTGGTGTATTTAGGTTTTGTGCTGCCCTAGACAACACAAAATTTGGAAGCACCCCCCTCCCCGGCGGAGAGAGCATAACTCCAACAAACACCAGACCCCCTTCCCGCGGATAGAGCCTGACAGTGACCAACAACACGCCTGCTCCACCCCCAACAGAGAGCCTTCCATTAACACCCACCCCTCGGCAACAGAGAGAAAGACACTCACCTTCACAGCTCTGGCCATCCCCAGGAATGCCAGTCGGGCTCTGCAAACACCATCAAACAGCCTCTCTTGGATCCCACCTGGTCCCCATGCCACATATGTCCCATTTTCCTTGGGGCAGTGCTGCCCCCCTAAATAAATGCCCCCCTAGGCAAATGCCTTGTGCAGGGGCGGACTGACCATTTGGAAACTCGGGCACTGCCTGAGGGCCCGGGATCAGTAGGGGGCCCCATGAGATGCCCCTGGTACCTTTTTCATAGGCTTTTTTGAGTTTGGGCAAGGACACAGGGGCCTCATGATCCCCTATTGCCTGGGGGACCCCATGAGTTGTCAGTCCGCCCCTGGCCTTGTGGTAAATATACCCCTGCATGTGCCTACACTTATAAATATCAAGTGTAGGCGAGCGCTGGAACTATAAAGCAGCTAGCACCAAGGTATAGGTAACAGCTCCTTATGGATAAATATATAGAAAGTGCAGTGCTAAAATAAGTGAATGATATTATAGGTGAAAATAAAGTGTAAAGTCAATCTGACATTTTTATATGTCAGATTGACTTTGCACTTTTTCACTATAATCACTTATTTTAGTGCTGCACTATTTATATATGTGCCTTTACTTGTTTGGGGACAGTCACTGCTCAAGGGAGTCAGAATGACAGCCAGGCAACAAGCATTTTAGCAGGAGAGCTCCTACCTATACAGGTTTTCTTTAAGCCCCGGTGGGGTTGAGCTGTGCCAACAGGGATCAGGATTTATGTGTTTAGCTGTGAAGGATTTAGCAATGTGATATTAGGTTTTCATAGATATCCTGAGCTATATCTTTATGTACTTACACACAGCCTCACAATGCTTGTTTATTTTTTTTTTCCCAGCGTAACGACTGCGTTCTTCAAAATCCTTTTCTCTCATGTCGATCAGTCTGGCATGGTTAATTTGTTACACGGCAGGACTTTAACCTTCCTCATTTTCACACTGTTATCATCCAACAAGAATAGGTCATAGTGAAAACATTTCCAATGCTGGTAGGGTAGGAGTCTTCTCTGTAGATTGCTACTCGATAATGTGACCCTTCCTGTGAAATTTACCTGTGCAGACTGTGCTTTCATTGTTTAAAACGAGTCATCTGAAGACCAGCTCCAGGCTAATCACCTGGTTTTTTTTCGTTCCATTTGTTTAATGTTATAATTTTTTTCAAGTGTCTTTGATTTGGTTGCCTGAGTTCATAAGTCCTCTTCCTCCACTTTTTTTCCCTTTCGGCAGTGAATGGATGCTAAATACCACAGAGAACTGTTCTAAGTTATGATGTTCTGCTGCATCTCCCTGTAGGTCCACAGTTGTCCACCCCAACTCCCTCTCTCCACAGTGGCTGAGTGGTGCCATCATCAGAGTTTTGAGGTTTTCAACACCACAAATTCCCACTTCAGCTGTGATATTGGCAAGAAAATGGGTGAGGATCCATGAAGTGCGTGGCCTTAACTTGGCCATAGATGGACAGAATTTCAAACGAAAATTCTCAGGAAAAGTCTTAGGAAAATTAGAAAAAATAAAATTCTCAGAACCTTTGTTTATCATTCGAAAGTTTGCTTTTAACCACTTCCAGTCCGGGCACTGTCACCTCCTTCCAGTCCAGGCCAATTTTCAACTTTCAGCGCTATCACACTTTGAATGACAATTGCGCGATCATGCAACACTGAACTCATTTGAATTTTTAAGCATTTTTTTGAGACAGATAAAACTTTATTTTAGTGATATTTATTCACCACTGGGATTTTTATTTTTTTGCTATATAAATGAAAAAGTCCAAACATTTTGAAATAAAAAGTGTTTTTCTTAAAACATTTTGCAAATAATATTTCTTCATAAATCTTGGCCAAAATGTACTCATCTATCTTTTTAGTTAAAAATAACCCAAATTAGTTTATAACCAAAAATGATAATTTTTCAAATTTTTTTTTAGAATTTAATTTTTTTAGATTTGTTTTCTTTTCTTTTTTTTTTAACATACGGTCACCCTAGCAGTACAGTATCACCATAGTGACACTGTACTACTTGTGGGTGGTGATGATTTTTTTTTTTTTTTTTACACTGATTGCTTTTATACCCATAAAGGCAAAAAAAAGCAATAATTTCTCCTTCTCCCTGGCTGCATTCCTGCAGCCATTGAGAAATACTGTGAGAACTGTGATTGGTCACAGCTTGTCACATGGTACAATGCTGTTGTGAATAGCCTTGTACCATGTGACTTCTGTGATCATTCACAGATTTCACAAGTAGTAAGCAATGATGTCAGGAAGTAACATCTTGCTTACTACTATTCATGTGATACTGATTGGCCAATCAGTGATCACATGATCGGGACCTCACACAGAGGTCCTGTACAGTGATCCCAGGGAGCGCGCGCAGGCAATGGATGCGGGGGGGGGGGGACATCTAGAAACTTCCACCCACATCGGCAGCGCTCCCATCTGGCCGTTTATCTACATGGGCTGGACAAAAAATGGTTAACATTTGATTTGGAATGAATGGACTTTACCAAATGAAAAGCACATACTCTGATAGAAATTTGTTCATTCACGGAAAATTTTTAGAACCTTCTTTTCCCAAAAATTTCCTTGAAAAATTTTGCTCATCTATGGCCACCTTTATTCGCATCAGATCTGCTTCTCTCCCTGTACTCATCTATGGAAGTACTAAGACCAGGTTCACACTTGTGCGCATGGCTGCAGGTGGGGGAATTGCACCCTATTCACGCACTGCCACCACCCACACCCAAAACACACCTTTCTTTTACAGACGAGCTGGGCTGATCTTAATCCTCAATGGGCACTCCCCACGCATCTAAACACAGTGAATTTACGGGTGCAGGGTATCGCATGGCGCAAAAGCACCATGTGATTTTGCTGCTGCTGAAGTTTTATAAAGGTGCATGGATCTTTTTCCTTTGTTTCCCGCAGGTACTACAGCCCATTGCAGTGAATAGGCTGCTGTGCCCGCGCAAATGATTAAGTGTGAACCAAGCAACTTGATGCAGGTCAGGAGGAGGTTCAGTGCACCCGCATTATCATCTCCCCTTGCACACTGGGCCATCCAGCTGCAGCGCATCCCTCCCAGCACTTTAGTGCACCCAGGAAAGCCAGATGCAGCATCCAGCCCTGCTGTAGTCAGCCTGCAGGAGTTCACTGCAGATAGATGGCCCAATGTGCAAGGGGCATAAATCGTGAATGATCTCAAAAGCATCTCCAATTGATGTCAAAAACAGGCTGCATTTGTTCAACAGAGATTAAGACCAGGTTCACATATGTGCGGAGCAGTGCAATTTGTAAAAGCCCAGTGCGGTTTCGTGCAGTGTTTCAGGTGCAAATTTTTAAAGTGTATGAAACTTGAAATCTCACCTGAACCAGACTGAAAATCTCACAGGACTCAAATCTCACTGCGACTGGCCACCACGTATGTGAATCAGCTCTATAGAAAGCCAGTTTGGTTCACATATACAGTGCTCAGCATAAATGAGTACACCCCAACAGATTTGTCAGAAAACCTTTACTCTCCTTTCAGAATCAACATGTTCTATAGGACACTATACTACAGAGTACTCCCACAAATGCGGGCCATTGTTTGCAAACAAGATTTGTTCATTTGCTCACACAAAAAATTATTTTTACTAACAAATTTATTCAAGACCATGTTGCAAAAATGAATACATCCCAATGAATATTTTAGGAGCAAAGCAAAATTTTAGACAACAAAATCCTAAATTAACAAGAATTCAACTGCACATGAGTCTAGATATTCATTAAACAGGTGTCCAGCAGACAGGTGATTATAAAAGGGCGTTATTTAACAAAGAAAACCCCTTCCCATTTCATGCTGTCGGCAATGGCACCACATTGAAGAGAAATGTCACAAGGCCTGAGAGAAAATAATTTCTTTATGCAAGAAATGTAAATATCAGCAAAGCTTTACTCATCAGTCAGAATACTGTAGCAAAAGTGATACATAAATTTACAAAGATGGAGCTGCAACCATGTCACAGAGTCTTCCAGGCCATCCACGGAGGTTAACACCTTGGCAAGAGCATCTTCTGATATGGATTGAACAAATTCAAGTTCACTGCAGTTAGCTAAACTGGGGTGATTGTTTCCTGTGACACAATATGGCGTACACTGCAGAAGAATGGCATGTATGGGTGTTGTCCACGAAGGAAGCCTCTCCGAAAGCCCATGCACAAAAAAGCTCTCCTAGAATTTGCCAGGACCCATGCTGAAAAAGAAGACTACTGAGACTTTGTGAGTGATGGAATCAAGATAAATGTTTTGGAACTGATGGCTTCAAAACTGTAAGGTGTCGCAAAGGTGAGGAGTACAAAGAATATGCATGATGCCTACAGTAAAACATGGCGGTGGCAGTGTCCTTCTGTGGGGCTGCTTGAGTGCTGCTGGTGTCGGGGAGCTGCATGTCAATGATGGTATCATGAATTCACAGATGTACTGCTCTATATTGAAAGAGAAGATGCTACCATCACTCCATGCCCTTGGTCGTCGTTTATTTTCCAGCATGACAATGATCCAAAACACACATTTAAGGTCACTGTTACATTTCTCAAGAACAGGGTAAAGTGATTCCGTGGCCAAGTATGTCTTCTGATCTGAACCCAATCCAACACTTATGGGGAATTCTGAAAAGACAAGTGGAGCATAACTCTCCATCCAGCATTCAGGTTCTAAAAGAGGTTGTTCTTGATTAATGGAAAAAGATCGATGTTGCAGTATGTCACCAACTTGTTCATTCCATGCCCAGTAGGCTTGGTGCTGTCCTTACAAATCATGGATGTCAAGTCATACAAAATACTAGATGTAGTAGTTATTGTTGTGGGGTGGATTCATTTTTGCCTCAACTAATTTGAGTAAAACTGAAGATTTTGTAATCTAAGTTATATTATTAACCTTACTTTCATGTGATGAGCTAAACAAATATTTTATAAAACTCAGTTTTGTCTAAATTTTGGAAATTATTCTTGTGTTCATTGAGATATTGATTAAAATCTTACTTTTCAAAAGCAGTGTACTCATTTATGCTGAGCACTGTATGTGAACTGGGGATAAAGCAGACCTTGCAGTGAAATAAAAAAGGTAATATACTTAAGCCCCTCTTCTGCTTGTAGTGCCTAGATCAGCGGTTCTCAACCTGTGGGTCGCGACCCCTTTGGGGGTCGAACAACCCTTTCACAGGGATCCCCTAAGACCATCGAAAAATAAATATTTCCGATGGTCTTAGGAACCGAGACACCGCTCCTCTATCAGTCTCCAGGCGGGTCCTCCCACATTATATATATATATATATATAGTGCAGCGCTGAAATGTAATAAAATGGTATATATAGAGAGTCTTTCTCATGACAATAAAATCAAATATGTGCAGGTCTTCTCCTCATTAGGTGACTGGAAAATAGCAAGATTGCGCACTCACCGACCGCACATTTAAAATGCGCCTGTGTATGATATAATCCAAAAGACCAGCCAGGTATACAGCTCCAGAGACCACACGGATCCTCCCTCTTCCACACTCTCATCCGCCTTGGGTGTAGCAATATCTCCAGATCCAAAGGTAGATAGACAGAGATCCCCCTTTTTGGTTCCAGACACCCCAAGAATGGAAGATGTATATCTGCACTCTCCAACAGGAGAGTCAAAGAAAAAGGGGAACGCCAATAGTGTGGTACTATCAAAACTTTTATTGGAGCAATAATGCCTGGGTCATATGCACATACATATCCATACACCATAGGCCAATAACGGACAGGTAGGTATGAAAAGGAAAATTGTACTAACCCGGCAATGGCATAAAAACAAAGACCACTAGGGGTCTAGGGGTCCTCCCACATGCAGATACGTCCTCATTTCCCTGGACTGCGATGTGTGCGCGGGATGACATGCCGCTCCTGTCATCTGGCCACATCCCCGGGATCACTCAACAGCTCCGCCTCCTCGCCAGTGATTGGCCGCCTGTGTGCCTCTCCTAAGCTACAGTTCCAGCGGCCACCAGTGAGGAGGAGGAGCCAAGCAGCAGTGCGAAGATCAAAGAAGATCGAGCAAGGGAGCGGCCGGAGAAGGAAGACAGCTGACAGGTAAGTGTCTGTAGCGTGCAGATGGTGCTGCTGCAGCCAGGTAAGCTGGCTGTAGATGGGAGAGGGAGGGAGCGAGCCCAGGCTGGAGCAGGAGTCAGCAAGGTAAGTATCATTGGTGTCAGTGGGAGGAATAGTGCCCCATCATTGGTGTCACTAATACCAATAATGGGGCACTATTCCTCCCACTGACACCAATGATGGGGCACTATTTCCTCCCCCCCCCCCCACTGACACCAACGATGGGGAACTATTCCTCCCCCCACTGACACCAACTATGGGGCACTATTCCTCCCTCCACTGACACCAACGATGGGGCACTATTCCTCCCTCCACTGACACCAACGATGGGGCACTATTCCTCCCTCCACTGACACCAACGATGGGGCACTATTCCTCCCTCCACTGACACCAACGATGGGGCACTATCCCCCCCACACTAGTATCAATGATGGGGCACTATTCCCCCCCCCCCCACCACCACTGACACCAATGATGGGGCACTATTCCTCCCACACTGACACCAATGATGGGGCACTATTCCTCCCACTGACACCAATGATGGGACACTATTCTTCCCACTGACACCAATGATGGGACACTATTCCTCCCACTGATACCAATGATGGGGCACTATTTCTCCCACTGATACCAATGATGGGGCACTATTCCTTCCACTGATACCAATGATGGGGCACTATTCCTCCCACTGATACCAATGATGGGGCACTATTCCTCCCACTGATACCAACGATGGGACACTATTCCTCCCACTGATACCAATGATGGGACACTATTCCTCCCACTGATACCAACGATGGGACAGTATTCCTCCCACTGATACCAACGATGGGACAGTATTCCTCCCACTGCAAAATTACAGTTATGAAGTAGCAACGAAAATAATTTTATGGTTGGGGGTCACCACAACATGAGGAACTGTATTAAAGGGTCGCGGCATTAGGATGGTTGAGAACCACTGGCCTAGATGATGGTGATGTCTCCGGACCAACCGCCTGTTTTTCCCACCCACTGGCTATCCATCCGTGTAAAAGTAGCCTTACATGTTGTTCGGCTTTGTGTTTACCTGGAGTTTAGCTTTATACTGAAAGTGATCACTTCATACACTAGGCTTAGTTCACAGAGCTATCACACCAGGATTAGGAAACTTAAGTTCCAAATAGTAACAGTCCAATGAGATTTACAAATTGAGGTCACAAAATAAAGATCCTTGCATTTTAAAGTTTTGTGAATTGAGCTGAATCTCGTGTTCTGCGTTCCCTCTTCTCACAATAAGCGTTATTAATTTACAATAAAACATGGGACTAGGCAGCAAACCCGAGAGAGAAAAGCTGCGTCCCCAGCCATGATCAGTATATGTATACAGTGTTTATCTCTGTTCCTTTTGCTGTCTGATGCTGTTTGCTTATTGTGTGAGCGGTTTTCTTTTCTTCCTTCCTTTCCCTTGCAAAGCAATTATCGACCCCTCATTAATCAGACGAAGCCGCATGTATACAATGCATCTGACAAGAGCCAATACACACTCATTTTTCATAATAAAGAACTCATCACTTTGGGGGCACGTGCAAGCTTTCTATGAAGTCTTGTACACTTTGCACAAACACCACGTATCTTAATCAAACGAGCTGCGAGTGTCCGCTGGAAACTAACTTCTCTGGATGAATTGCTTTATTCACTTCATTGTTGCCGGATGAGTTGTTTTTTTTTTTTTTTTTTTTTTGTGTGTAGGGGTTTTTTATGTTTTTGTTATTTTTTGTTATTATAAGCTTGCTTTGTGAGCCCGATGAGTGAAGATGTTCCAAGTTTCTCTTCCCCACTATTTTCACTAATATTTTCTGAATGAGTTTATTCAGAAAATAATATGATGGTAGCAATGGGACGCAGCAGACTAGCAGAAGGAGAGTTGAAAGCTCAAGTTTAGCGAATTAAAAAAAAAAAAAAAAAATCAGGGATGATACTTATCATGAATAAAGAGTGTCCCATCTGCTGGTGGCTGCTGTGTTGGGTTGAAATCTGAAGTGCTCTGCCCCCCAGATACCCCTGCAGCAGTGATCTACCAGGTGCTGTATGGATTAATGAGCACCTGCAGCGGTGACAGGCACTCGTTAAGTGCCAACTATGCCTGTCCTTTCTGCCCCTGTACTTCATAAAAGCTGTGATAAATGTTCCCAGAATGAAAAGTGCTCTATGAATGGAGGAGGCAGATCATTGATTAATTCACCCGTCCTCCCGTCATAGAGAGCTTTTCTTTGTTGGAACCAGTAGTACGGCTTCTTTGAATGGAGGACAAGGGTGGCAAGGACGGGCATAGTCGGCACGTGCCTGTCACTGCTGCTATTAGTTATTATAATTGTTATTAATCTATCCTTCCAGCCCAAAGTTCAATCACTAACAAACTCATGCAGACTCCACCTCCGCAACATCACCAAAATCCGCACGTTCCTAACCCCAGAAACCACTAAGCAGCTCATCCACTCCCTCATCATATCACGACTCGATTACTGCAACTCCCTCCTCACTGGCCTGCCTCACCACAGGCTATCCCCGATTCAGTCGATCCTGAATACGGCAGCCAGACTCATCCACCTTTCCAACCGCTCCGTTTCCGCCACCTCCCTCTGCCAATCCCTCCACTGGCTTCCGATTGCCCAACGGATCAAATTCAAAATCCTAACGCTGACGTACAAAGCTGTCCATCATGCTGCCCCAAACTACATCACCGACCTAATAACCAAGTACCACTCTACACGCACTCTCCGCTCCTCACAAGACCTCCTTCTCTGTAGTTCCCTAGTCTCCTCCTCCCATGCCTGCCTCCAGGACTTCTCCAGGGCGTCACCCATCCTCTGGAACTCCCTACCCCAATCCATCAGACTATCACCTACTCTCCTCTCCTTTAGGCGCACCCTGAAAACCCACCTCTTTAGGGAAGCCTACCCCACCCCCTGCTAATTCCTGACCTCCTCCACTCTTCCTACCACTCCATCCCCCACAGCTATTTCCTTCTGTACCACTATCCCCTCCCTCCTAGATTGTAAGCTCCAAGGAGCAGGGAACCCCTCGTGTATTGCATTGTATTGTTATTGTGCTGTATCATGTTCTGTCTCCCATTGTAATGTACAGCGCTGAGCGAACTGTTGGCGCTTTATAAATACTGTATAATAATAATAATTAGCCCTTGTAGCACTCAAGGATCACCACTTTTCTGGTATCTAGTGGAAGAGGACTTCAGGTTTCAACTTAAAACAGCAGCCCACCAACATATGGGGCACTCTTCATTTATGAAAGGTTTCCCTGATGTGGTTTTTTTTTTTTTTCTTCAAATGTCAGCTTTATAGCTCAACTTCCCTGTAGTCTCTGCAGCCTGTTCTCTCCTGCACTTCAACAGTCTAAGGTCCCCAATTGGAAGACCATAGCCCTGCATTGGATATGAGGATATTGAGTTAAGACAGCAATACATGGTTCAAATCTCGGCTGATTCAGCAGGAACCGGCTGAGATTCGAACCGTGTATGGGCAGGCTGAATGTACCAAAGTTGATTGATCGATCAACTTGAGTACATCCAGCCTGCTTGATTTTACTTGTGATTATTGCTAGCGGCTGTTATAGCGGCTAGCAATAATCACTGTCTTCTCCTTGTGGGGATGTCTTCAAACAATGGCTCAGTGGGAGGAATTTCCCTGTAACCCATGGTTGCAGGAAAGAAATTCGCCCCGTCTGTGGCCAGCATTACCATCCACTGTTGGAGCACAGAGGAGCGAAGGATCAGAGAAGTAAAAGTGCTTTTATTGTCCTCTAGAGCATTCTTTTTCAACCAGGGTGCCTTCAGGTTTCTTCAGAGATGCCTTGGCAGAATGCCTAGATATTGCACTAACATTGTACACAAGCCATCAGGTGGGTGAAGCCTACCTTTTAGTTACACAAAGCCATAGGTTTTCATTGTGCACCATTAGAACTTTTTAGTCATCGGAGTTCTAATAACCAATGACGTCATTGGTTGATAAGGACACCGGGTGCCTGCACAACATCCTTGTTTGCCCCCCTTCCTTTCCGTCTCTGTCATCATTGGGGTCACATTAGCTGAGTGAGGGAGAGGAGAAACTTTACAATTACTAGTCAGCACCAGTGTGCAAACTAAGGGGTGTTTGCTTAGGAAGAATAAATAATCTCTAATGTTGGGTGACCAACGTGAATGGATGTTTCTGTTTTAAGTAAAACTATTTTTTTTAACTTTTTACAATGGGGTGCAGAATTTTAAAAGGTGTCTTAACTGAAAAAAGGTTGAGAACCACTGCTCTAGACCAACAGGGTCTTAAAACTATGGCTTGGGGGCCTCATCTGGTCCATTACAAGATGTAATACTGATGTGAAGGGGGGGGGGGGGGGAGGTTGGGCTCCTGTGATGTGAAAATTGGATTCTGATGGAAAAGGGACTCTAATGTGATGGGCAATCTTTTGATGTGAAAAAGGGTCTCTGAGTAATGGGGGCATCTTAATGTGAAAGGGGGACTATGATGTGAAGAGGTGGGGGTGCTTTTGATGTGACTGGGGGGGCTTATGATGTGAAGGGGGGGTATTCTGATATGAAACAAGGGACCTCTGATGTGAAAGGGGGGGGGGGCTCTAAAGTGATGGGGTGGGTCTAATTTGAAAGCGAGATCTGATTTGAAAGGGGGGCTCTTATATGATGGGAGGGCATCTGGTGTGAAAAGGATACTCTGATTTCATGAGGGGCTTCTCGTGCAAAAGCAAAGGACCTATTTTTTTTTCTGTGAATATTTGTAAAATATACAATATGGCCCTCATACTGAAAATATTGGAGAAACCTGCTGTAGACAGAAACAAGCAGTTAGCTCTTGCAGTACAGGCACAGCCCCACTGCAAAGGAGAGATTTTAATTTTCCCGAAGTTGTACTTTAAAAGTACTGTTAGAACGTTTTTTGTTGAAAGTAATGAAGTGACCAAAGTTTTCACTTTTTCCTCATTCTATATCAAAACCTCCCATGGACACAGAGATTTTCTTTGACTTCCTATGAGATCCATCAGTAAGTGGGGAGAAATCTCCCTGGTGGGAGCACAACAGTAAAAACCTGATGGCTATGACCTCCTGCCAGAATGTCAGGAAAAAGAGAAAACGTATAGACCAGTGGTGTCGAACTTCATTTCATTGCAGGCCACATCAGCATTAAGGTTGTCTCAAGGAGTCAGCTGTATCTGAGACTAGATGTCCAGAGTACCCCCCTTATGTCAGATGTCAAGAGCCCACCATCATCAGAAGTGGTTGAAACCTGTGGTATAGACTTTGATAGAATCAACAGTAGATGGGAGTGAGTGAGAAGCAACTGTCAATGTCAACGTGCGCCCGATTTGGTGTTCAGATCACACTGGCCCAGTGGGATGGCTAAAGGGCAACAGTAGAGAGAAGCCGGAGAAGGAAATGTTAGGTATCTATGGAACCCCAAATGCTGGCAAAACTCTGAATTTACACCAAACCTGTCATCAGAGATAGAAAAGAAGACAGAGTGCCAGGTCTCAGAGACCAGCAGTACATCATCTAAAAAATAAACTGTATATAATTACAGATTACATAAGAATAAATAGATTAATAATAGGCATGAAAATGTATTTTACAAAATTGTGCTTGTACATGGCCACAGTTTCTTAGTTGAATGGTCGGGTTAATTTAGTATTACAGCTGATAATGTGATATTTCATACAGAGGTGGACGAGGATTGTGAATAGAATTTGGAGGAGGAAATCACAGATCTGTATTTTTGTTGTCAATTATGGATAGAAATGTGAAAATGCATGAATTATTTTCAGATGAAATTACCATGAAAAGGTGAATGGAATAGGACAGGTCTCACTTGATCTTCCTGAATCATAGCAGGCAGATCTCTTCCCACCCAGGTTTGGCCCTAATAAGCTGTGTGACCCTTTCTTCCTCCTTGGTTGGGTGAACCCTTTAACCCTTTCACTGCTGGAGCTGTTTTTATGGGTTTTTTGCGCACATTTTGAAAAAAAATTTTAGGTCTGAAGATTGCACTAACTCTCAAAGCATTATACACTGCTCAAAAAAATTAAAGGAACACTTTTTAATCAGAGGATAGCATCAGGTCAATGAAACTCCTGGGATATTGATCTGGTCAGTTAAGTAGCAGAGGGGGTTGTTAATCAGTTTCAGCTGCTTTGGTGTTAATAAAATTAACAGGTGCACTAGATGGGCAACAATGAGACAACCCCCAAAACAGGAATGGTTGTACAGGTGAAGGCCGCTGACATTTTTTTTCCTACTCCTCTTTTCTGACTATTGATCACTAGTTTTTAGTTAGGGTCAGTGTCACCACTGCTAGCATGAGGTGATACCTGGACCCTACAGCGGTTGCAAGGCAGTCCAACTTCTCACATCAATACGCGCCATTTCCGGAAGGTTTACTGTGTCTCCCAGCACAGTCTCAAGAGCACTGAGGAGATTCCAGGAGACAGGCAGTTACTCTAGGAGAGCTGGACAGGGCCGTAGAAGGTCCTTAACCCATCAGCAGGACCGGTATCTGCTCCTTTGTGCAAGGAGGAACACTGCCGGAGCCCTACAAAATTACCTCCAGCAGGCCACTGGTGTGAATGTCTCTGTTCAAACAATCAGAAACAGACTTCATGAGGGTGGCCTGAGGGCCCGACAGCCTCTAGTCACTAGAGTCTAGTGGGCCCTGTGCTCACTGCCCGCCACCATAGAGTTTGTTTGGCATTTGCCATTGAACACCAGAATTGGCAGGTCCACCACTGGCGCCCTGTGCTTTTCACAGATGAGAGCAGGTTCACCCTGATCACATGTAACAGATGTGAAAGGGTCTTGAGAAGCCGTAGAGAACGCTATGCTGCCTGTAACATCGTTCAGCATGACCGTTTTGGTGGTGGGTCAGTGATGGTCTGGGGAGGCATATCCATGGAGGGACGCACAGACCTCTACAGGCTAGACAATGGCACCCCGACGGCCATTAGGTATCAGGATGAAATCCTTGGACCCATTTTCAGGGAGTCCTGGGTTCCTCCTGGTACATGACAATGCCCGGCCTCATGCGGCAAGAGTATGCAGGCAGTTCCTGAAGGATGAAGGAATTGATGCCATTGAATGGCCCCCACGCTCGCCCGACCTAATCCAATAGAACACTTCTGGGATATCATGTTTCGGCCCATCTGATGCCGTCAGGTTGCACCTCAGACTGTCCAGGAGCTCAGTGATGCCCTGGTCCAGATCTGGGAGGAAATACCCCAAGACACCATCTGTCGTCTCATTAGGAGCATGCCCTGAGGTTGTCAACATGCATACGAGCATGTGGGGGCCATACAAATTACTGAGTACTATTTGTGAGTTGCTGCATCAATTTTTCACTTTGATTTTTGGGGTGTATTTGAATTCAGGCCTCTGTAGGTTGATAATTTTCATTTCCATCAAACGATGGGGCATGCTCACGTTCCTAACACATTAGCCAGTTCATATCCTTCTAGATATCCAGCATGATATTTTTTCCCCATTGAGATCTGATGTGTTTTCAAAGTGTTCCTTTAATTTTGTTTAGCAGTGTATATTTTTCTGCAAGCAGACACCCTACAGAATAAAATAGTGGTAGTTCCAATTTTGTATATCACAAAATATTACTGCAAAGGTTTAGGAAATGCAAAATTTCAGTTAAAAATACACTTAAGTTAATTTTTGGGGCATACAAGTGCAATAAATGACCCAAATTTTTTGATAAAAAATTAAAGATGAGGTTGCACCATGTAAAGAAATACCCAGCTTGTCAAACCTTATATTTACATGCGCCCATGAAATGACGGCAAACTTCAAAACCCTGTATTTTCCATAAGCGATGCTTTAAAAGCCCCCTATGGGTCAGTAGTTTAACATTACAGCGGAGGTTTGGTGGGTTGGGTGGGGTGGCAGCTGTTACTTGGAGGGGGGTAGGGGGTGTGCATGTAATCTGCAGAGCTGCCAAACTGCTTGCATCTGACAACCAGAAGTCAGCTTGTCAGATTTACGATGTATGGACCTGGCAGCGAAAGGGTTAAAGCTGGCAGTAGATGGGTAGGCTTTCAAATTGTCAGCTCTAATGAGCAGGGCTCTCCGAATTCTCCCGTTTTAATTTGTATTGTAATTGTACTGTCTGCCCTTATGTTGTAAAGCACTGCGAAAACTGTTGGCACTATATAAATCCTGTAGAATAATAATAAATGAAAATTCTTATGAAAAGAAGGTTCTAAAAAAGTTCTATCGTTCTCCTAATTCTTAGTGGGGTCAAATCGATGTTTGTTTTCGACCATAGTGACAAGAAAATTCGAAAGAACCAGATGGAAAATGTTCTCGAACTAATGAATTTCTAACAGCGTATGTGGAATTTGTTTGGAAAAGTCCATTCATTCCAAAATCAAATATTAAAAGCAAACAAAATCTTTAGAACTACATTTGAATGTTCTGGAATTTTCGCACAAGTTTCCAAAGACATTTCCTAACAATTTTCATTTAAAATTGTCCATCTATGGCCAACTTAAGAGTTGGTGACAGTTTAAATCCCTGACCCATTTATACTCCATTTCCTCTCTACCCATTGCTCCGCCAGAGCCACCATAAAAGTTTTGGCGCTTCCATGTATGGAGAAGCATGTAACCACCTCCGTAATGCAGTACGAGAAGGATGACAAGCCTTCAGCCCCATGTAAGCTCTGCCATGGATAGGACAGCAGAGGAATGGAGAAGATCCAATGTAAATGGTTTGGGGGTAAGACTGCTGGAACTTGGTTTATTAAAGTGGTTGTAAACCTCAGACATGAAATATGAACAAAGCATATCCCTCTATAGTATGTACTTGTCTCAGTTAAGAGCACTAAGTGTCATTTCTGTTTGCTGCCTCTTTCCTCTGCTATCAGTATGAGTCACTTCTGAAAAGTTTTCCTGACACCGAGAAAAATGGTGACAGAGATGGCTAGCAGATTGACAGCCTCAGCTCTGTTCCTGTGAGATGTGTGAAGGGGAGGTATATGTTTTCCCTCCAGTCCAGTCAGAGCTCTCCTCACTGAGCTCTGCAGTGGTTAATTCTAGCTATCCTCCCCCTTTTTCTGTCAGCTCAGACAAGCTTTAAAAATTCTGGAGTCTGGATGTAGAGGAGAGGTCGCTATAGATAAACGGGTACAACACGTTGGAGGATTTGTTTCATATCTGTGTATCACCTGAGGCCAATCACTTCACAGGGTGTATGTAAGGGTTTACAACCACTTTAACTGGGCTTACCGCATGTTGTAGCAGTGTCAGAATGGGTAGAGTAGTACCCAGCAGCACTCAAACAGGAGTGCGGACTTGATTAAAAGACTGAACTCTGTTGGACCCTAACCAAAATGGAGAAACTTCTTAACCCCATCATAAAAGTGAATGCCCATACATCTGAGCGCTTTTACTGTGCTGCTTGTGTGCAGTAAATGGGCCATAAAGATGAATGGAAAGGACTGATGGTTCAGGTGCTGTATAGTCCGGGTGATGCATCTCAAATTTTGAATGCTTGTTTACTTTTGGTGAGAAATGAGGGCTCCTTTGAAATTGTAAACTGCAATCCCAGGTCTCCGCCACCTTGTTAATAATTGTACCATTTTTTTTTTTTTTTTCATCTATAGTCTGCCAGAAACCATGTCACATTACACAGACGAACCCAGATTCACCATAGAGCAGATAGACCTGCTGCAACGTCTGCGACGCACTGGAATGACCAAACATGAAATCCTCCACGCACTGGAGACGTTGGACCGCCTTGACCAGGAACACAGTGACAAATTCGGAAGGAGGTCCAGCTATGGGAGCAGCACTTATAACAGCACCAACAATGTCCCCGCTTCTTCTTCCACAGCCACTGCTTCAACACAGACCCTCCATTGTGGCATGTCGCCATCGCCCAGCAATAGCTGCGACACCTCCCCGCAACCTTGCACTACCAACCAGAACGGGAGAGAAAGCAGTGAGAGGATCCCGACTTCCAATGGGAAGCTGTCCCCAACGCGTTATCATGCCAACAGCATTGGACCAAGGTCGTATAGCTTTGAAGCATCGGAGGAGGATCTTGATGTTGATGACAAGGTGGAAGAGTTAATGAGGTCAGTAAAATGGATCAATCTAAATTTAAAAAAAAGAAGAAAAAAAAAAAACATTCTACATATATCCAGAGATCAGTTTAAAATTATTTTGAAAATGAACTATATTATGTGTAATTTTTTTATATACTAACAGGGTGCCCATTCTAGAACAAGAAAGGTTGGGGATATAATAATGCTAAGATGTGTCTTAGTGGTCAGTATTCATTGGAAAATAATGTAAATGGTATGACAGCTAACAGTGTGTGTAGGAAAAGAGTGCACTGGGTATAACAGTGGGCAGTATGTGCAGGAATGGAGTGTGAGGAGTATAACAGAGGGCAGTATGTACAGGAGAGGAGTATAACAGAGGGCAGTATGTACAGGAAAGGAGTGTGAGGAGTATAACAGAGGGCAGTATGTGCAGGAATGGAGTGTGAGGAGTATAACAGAGGGCAGTATGTACAGGAGAGGAGTATAACAGAGGGCAGTATGTACAGGAGAGGAGTATAACAGAGGGCAGTATGTACAGGAAAGGAGTGTGAGGAGTATAACAGAGGGCAGTATGTACAGGAGAGGAGTGTGAGGAGTAGTATGTACAGGAAAAGAATGCAGTGTATAACAGTGGGCAGTATGTGCAGAGGGTATAAGAGATGGCAGTATGTGCTGGAATGGATAGCAGGGGATATAACCGAGGGAAATATGTGCTGGAAAGGAGTGCACTGTGTATAACAGAAGGCAGTATGTAATGGAAAGGACTGCAGATGGTATGATGGAGGCAGTATGTATAGTAAAGGAGTGTGGAGGGTATGACAGTGAGCCGTATGTACAAGAGAGGAGTGTGGAGGGTATGACATTAAGCAGTATGTACAAGAGAGGTGTGTTGAGGGTATGACATTGAGCAGTATGTACAGGAGAGGTGTGTGGAGGGTATGACAGTGAGCCGTATGTACAGGAGAGGAGTGTGGAGGGTATGACAGTGGGCAGTATGTACAGGAGAGGAGTGTGGAGGGTATGACGGTGAGCCGTATGTACAAGAGAGGTGTGTGGAGGGTATGAAATTGAGCAGTATGTACAGGAGAGGAGTGTGGAGGGTATGACAGTGGGCAGTATGTACAGGAGAGGAGTGTGGAGGGTATGACAGTGAGCCGTATGTACAAGAGAGGTGTGTGGAGGGTATGACATTAAGCAGTATGTACAAGAGAGGTGTGTGGAGGGTATGACATTGAGCCGTATGTACAGGAGAGGAGTGTGGAGGGTATGACAGTGGGCAGTATGTACAGGAGAGGAGTGTGGAGGGTATGACGGTGAGCCGTATGTACAAGAGAGGTGTGTGGAGGGTATGAAATTGAGCACTATGTACAGGAGAGGAGTGTGGAGGGTATGACAGTGGGCAGTATGTACAGGAGAGGAGTGTGGAGGGTATGACAGTGAGCCGTATGTATAAGAGAGGTGTGTGGAGGGTATGACATTAAGCAGTATGTACAAGAGAGGTGTGTGGAGGGTATGACATTGAGCAGTATGTACAGGAGAGGTGTGTGGAGGGTATGACAGTGAGCCGTATGTACAGGAAAGGAGTGTGGAGGGTATGACATTGAGCAGTATGTACAGGAGAGGTGTGTGGAGGGTATGACAGTGAGCCGTATGTACAGGAGAGGAGTGTGGAGGGTATGACGGTGAGCCGTATGTACAAGAGGTGTGTGGAGGGTATGAAATTGAGCCATATGTACAGGAGAGGTGTGTGGAGGGTATGACATTGAGCAGTATGTACAGGAGAGGAGTGTGGAGGGTATGACAGTGGGCAGTATGTACAGGAGAGGAGTGTGGAGGATATGACAGTGGGCAGTATGTACAGGAGAGGTGTGTGGAGGGTAGGACAGTGAGCAGTATGTGCAGGAGAGGAGTGTGGAGGGTATGACAGTGAGCCGTATGTACAAGAGAGGTGTGTGGAGGGTATGACAGTGGGCAGTATGTACAGGAGAGGAGTGTGGAGGGTATGACAGTGGGCAGTATGTACAGGAGAGGAGTGTGGAGGGTATGACAGTGGGCAGTATGTACAGGAGAGGAGTGTGGAAGGTATGACATTGAGCAGTATGTACAGGAGAGGAGTGTGGAGGGTATGACAGTGGGCAGTATGTACAGGAGAGGTGTGTGGAGGGTATGACAGTGGGCAGTATGTACAGGAGAGGAGTGTGGAGAGTATGACAGTATGCAGTATGTACAGGAGAGGAGTGTGGAGGGTATGACAGTGGGCAGTATGTACAGGAGAGGAGTGTGGAGAGTATGACAGTATGCAGTATGTACAGGAGAGGAGTGTGGAGAGTATGACAGTATGCAGTATGTACAGGAGAGGAGTGTGGAGGGTATGACAGTGGGCAGTATGTACAGGAGAGGAGTGTGGAGGGTATGACAGTATGCAGTATGTACAGGAGAGGATTGTGGAGGGTATGACAGTGGGCAGTATGTACAGGAGAGGAGTGTGGTCGGTATGACAGTGGGCAGTATAGAAGAGAGAAGTAATAGAGTATAATGTCCAAAAATCTTGAGGTGATGGAAAATCATGTAAGGGTGAAAATTGTTATTATGACAACTCTTTTATATAGGAATTGCATTCATTGCATCTCCATGATGGGAAGTGAATGTAAATTTCCCCATGGGAACACAGGAAAAAAACCAACTTGATAGGGGTTGTAAACTTTCCATATTAAATCTCTACCTTTTCTTGGCTGTATGCACGCCTTAACCACTTCAGCTACAGAAGGTTTTACCCCCTTCATGACCAGGCAATTTTTTTCTTTTCAGTACTGCAATACTTTCACCATTGAGCAGCCATGCAACCTGTACCCAGATGAAATTTATATCCGTTTTTTTCACACAAATAGAACTTTCTTGTAATGGTATTTGATCATCTCTGGGATTTTTATTATGTAAATTGAAAAAGACCAAAAAGTTTGAAACAAAATCTTTTCTACTTTCTGTTTTAAAACATATCCAAAAACCTGGTTTCTACTATGGCCTGCTGTTAGAAGTAGAATTACAGTCTGGGGAATAGAAAATGATGACCCAATAGGATTCCAGAAAGGATGTTAGTAGTAAAGTTCATATTATACATTATATTATTACCTATTACTGTGTTCTACACATATGATACTCATGATTTGTAGCATGTGGCTATATTGGATGAAAATGGACTGCTTTCATTTGTCGCTTTTCCATTGACAATCTGATAGTGGGCCACCTCTTGTCCTTGTCTGAGATTGCTGTAGGTCAGGGGTAGGCAACCTTTCAGAGGTTGAGATCTACCTGGATAACATGGAAGGATTCCAAGATCCCCGGGGGAGCGACACCCTTTAAGAAAAAAGAAAATGTAAAGCTCTGGTGTGTATATATACTGGAAATTACACAGCCATGATGCTATAATTGTGGTTATCCACAACTTATAATGGACTGTGATAGTGTGGCGGGCAGTATAGTGCTAGAAGATGCTGTCTGGGAGGTACACTAACTGACGCTGATATCAATAGTGACACTAATACAGTGCTCAGGGCTAATACTGTACACTGGACTAATGGCACTGGCTGGCAATGGGTTAACGTCAAGGGGCAATCAAGGAGTTAACAGTTTGCCTGCCAAGTGCAATATGTGCTGCTTTTACTTTGCAGAGAGAAGAAACCGCCAGATCGCTGATCTGTGTACAGAGCCCTGTGTGTTTGCAAACACAGGGCTCTGTGTTGTGATTGGCTACAGCCATTTAGGTCTCAGCCATAAATCATTGGCCAGGACCTGCTGACTAATCCCAGCCATACATGGGTTGAAATCTGAACAAATTTTCTTTAGAAAATCCAAAATTTCCTGCATTTTGTAATCTGATGGTGCAACCCTTGATTTCGAAATTCGACCAACCGAGCCTTTCATTTCACCTTATGTTGCTACAGAAAAGAATTTTCGTGGCCAAGAACTTTCTTTTCTTTCCTTTCCAGATCACATCTCTTGCTCATGTCTTTTTCGATTAAATTTCTTGCACGATTTTGCCATCATTGATTAGAAATTTGTTAGTTTTTCAAACAAAATTTCCAACATGCCCGATCACTCAAATTCGATGGTCGCTTAAAAATCGGCCGTTGCTGTGGCCCACTAATGGTGCAAAATTCGAACGAAAATTCTTACAAAAGGTTTTTCGAAAGAAATTTCTTTTGAAATTCAACCCGTGTATGGCCAGCTTAAATCCTTCTGTAGTCTGTGACAGCGGGGGGTTATTAGCGGGTGCAAGCCCCTAACCCACAACAGGCTGGATGACGTACATGTACGTGATCCAGCCTGCCGTCCACCCACAGTTATTGTGCTTTGGGCGGGTGGCAAGCAGTTAAGGTACTCTGAATCTGGCCAGGCTCCTTTATTGGGAGGGAATTTTTCAATAGTTCGATGTAAAAATGACGGCTTTATTTTTATACCCAGCTTGTAAATCTTAAAATATGAACATCTGTAAACCTGGTTTCTACTATGGCCTGCTGTTAGAAGTAGAATTACAGTCTGGGGAATAGAAAATGATGACCCAATAGGATTCCAGAAAGGATGATAGTAGTAAAGTTCATATTATACATTATATCATAACTTATTACTGTGTTCTACACATATGATACTCATGATTTGTAGCATGTGGCTATATTGGATGAAAATGGAATGCTTTTATTTGTTGCTTTTCCATTGATGATCTAATAGTGGGCCACCTCTTGTCCTTGTCTGAGATTGCTGTAGGTCAGGGGTAGGCAACCTTTCAGAAGTTGAGATCTACCTGGATAACATGGAGGAATTAAAAGATCCCTGGGGGAGCGACACCCTTTAAGTAAAAAGAAAACTGTAAAGCTCCAGTAGTAGTTGTAGTAGTAGTGTCCTCGGCCCCCTTCACATCACACTAGGCCCCCGCACCCCTGTAGTGTCCTCTGCCCCTCTGTCCTCCCCCCAAAAAAAGAAATGTCAACTGCCCCATTTTACATCACCCCCCTCCCCACCACTATAATATCCTCTGCCCCTTTCACATCACCTCCTTCCCCACAGTAGTATCCTCTGCCCCCTTCACATCAACCCCCTCTGTCCCCCCTCCATAGCATTGTGCTCTGCCCTTTCATAGCACACACTCCCCCCAAATAGCAGTGTCCTCTACCCTCTGTTCACATCGACACTCCCACCCATCCATCCCCCCCGAAAACACTGTAATCCCCTCTGCTCTGCCCCCCCCCCCAAGCAGTGTTCTTTGCACCCTTCACAGCACACTCTCACCCGTCCCCCATAAAAGCAGTGTGTCCTTCCCCCACCAACTGTAGTGTTCTCTGCACTCTTCACATCACCCCTGCCCCCCAAAACTTTGGTGTCCTCAACCCTTTAAAAAAAGATGGCATGAAGAACCTGATGGTTCCTGTTGGAGAGATTTCCCATCACTCACAAGAAGTGAAGAGAACTTTCCCTGTTAGATCCACAGATGCCTGCAAAACATAACAGACAGTGCCAGGACAAGGTCATTGTGCCCAGCGCAAACTTCCAAACTGTGCCCTCCCCCCAAGATGTATGAGCATTATCCACTCCTACCCCAAAACATTGAGCATTAATCTGCATGCTTACTTACTAAGCACAAATCCCCCTTCTTCCCAGTACAAATCCTTCCCTTGCTGAAATCCCCCTCCCAACACAAATCTTTGCCCACCCCATTCCCCTCCTGTAAAGTCAGCAATTTGTAGGGTTTGCTTACCCCCCTCCTACCCACATTCTTTGCTGTGTGCAATGGGGGCAGGTAAGCAATCCCTGCAGAGTCCCAAACTTACAGCTCTGATCCAGGAGAACTGCAGTAGCAGGAGGGAAGAGCTAGAGGAGAGGGAGAGCACAGCCCACACCTCCTCCCTTCTCTCTTCTCCGCGCCAGATTTAGCTTTTGTCTTCAAGCGCTATTCTGGCAGAAGTAGTGATGCGGTTGTCACTACTTCTTTCAGGAACTCTCCTCACAGTGCCCCCCCACCTCACTTGATACCACAGCGCCCAGGGTAGCCACCCCCTCCCACTACCACCACTTTGTCCCGGGCCTGCTAACAGAGGGTCTAACTTTTCTCTGCTTTATTCACAGCACTTTGGCTAGAGGAGGTGGACTCATTTACACTGGCAATATAAAAAGAAAAGGGACCGCGCAGCAAAATTTCTCCCCATAAATATAGTAAGCAGTTGAACGCTTAGATTCATGCAAACCCAGTGTTCCATAATACGTCCATAAACAATGAATACATAATAAAATGTCCCGTAACAGTGATTCTTCACAGGATCTTGCACCAATACTCATAAAAGTGCCCATGACACCCAGCGACACTCCTTCTGTTAGATGCACCACGTGTCTCCACACAGGCAAACAAATGCGCTCACCGTTCTAAAGACCTCCACATTATAAGAGGTCTTATGTGCACCAGATGTACAAAACCTTTCCATTAATCCAGGGGTTCTCACCACAGCAACAAGATGTCTCCCTCCTTAGGTCAATAATGCTCTCTTCCTCCTCTATCAGAAATAAAAAAATAAAACACACTCCTAGTGCTCTCTGTACAATGCTTTATTTGAATATACAGCAATATTGTACTCAAATGGAAAAAGGGGGATATAGCTTTGAGACAGGATCATGTTGGGGTACATCCTCCACACTGACTCACACAGTGACTTCTGGGTATTGGAATTGTGTCATGTGCCTGTCTCCAGCTTACGCGTTACACCACAAGGCATGGCATCATCAGAGGTTCTCAGCCCCATAACACTCCCCGGAAGCCAGGCATCACCCTCTGAAGAGTAATCGGGAGTGGGTCACTTTTCAGAGGGTGGTAAGCGTTATTTCACCTCATTGTCGTCTGTTGTACCCCCTACAAACTCAAAGCACCACGCCACAGCCACATGTATTGTACAGAGGTGCGGTGCGGCCCCCTTAATTTATTTGGGGTGTGGTCGGCAGGCAGTGTTGGCCACCAAATACAACAGAGGGCTACATTTTTTGCCATCTGTACACCCCTATTTGTAATTTAAGGGGAAGCAGATGGGGGTGATAAGAATGCAGCTCAACGGTGTCTTTTTTATAAGTATTAACATCAGAGATTGTCAATCCAGGAATTATATGGTTGCCTTGAGAGATCAGGAATTATTTTTTTTTTGCTGGTGGAGCAAATGGACCATGATTTGTTTTTTTTTTTTTGGTTTTTTGGTTTTTTTTTTTGCCATGAGTATAGGGCTCTGTCTATAGAAGTTTTCTATTTAGTTCTTTCTTTTTTTTTTTTCTTTCTTTTTTTTTGATCTAGATGGACTTTTTTTTCCAACCCAACTATGTAACCTAGTAACCTCTCTGGGGAGGAAAGGTGTAAAATGATGTTGGATGTCCTCCACCCAGGAAATGAGGCGGGTTCTATCTGACATGCTGCAGCTTCTAATGCTCATTCTGAGAAGCTCACAGTGTGCAGTGAAATCAGAGTAAGCCATTTCAGTAGAGGAGGCTGTACAGCTGTAGGGAGACTGAAGGGAAGGCTAGAGTCGCCCTTTAACTGTGTAGTCAGTAAAGCTGCTTCATCCTTTGGTTGGAGTCTAGTGCTGGTCGTGGAGATTCTAGAGGTGTAAATCTATCTGCTAAACAAATACATTAGTTTCTTCACTCAAACACTGTAATTGGTTCTGAAATTTCTCATTTCATTTTAATTAGGAAACAGATTAAAATTCTGTTGTGGCCTTTAATTTCAGCTGTATATCTTCCATTGTTTAATTAAGTGCTCCCTCTTCACCGAACTTAGCGGTTCACCCGGCTCAATATGGGAACGAAGGCTGACTGCTGACTTTCAGTGGCTTTTCTGGTTCTAGTGACACAACGAACGACTCTGCATTTCTTGTGTCATAATTAATATATTGTAATTACAAGACTTTAAATATTTCACTCTGACAGCAAAGCTGTTTTCTGTGAATTGAAATACAGGCTGAAATAGATTTAATTCCATTAAGGTGTCAAGGGTGACTGTTAGGGAGAATTAAACCTACATAGGTTATACGTTTATGTAAACTGTATAATGCTTTGCACTGCTTACAGTGTTTTAGGTTTAAGCTAAAATTGAATCTACTTTTGCCTTCCCTGTTTCCTCCCTATATCATTTGAGGTCTGCTGGTACAGGAATTGGGGTCATCTGAGGTGTGCAGGAATTGGGGCTGGTCTGAGGTGTGAAGGTGCGGTAATCAGGGTGATCTGAGGTGTGAAGGTGCAGAAATTTGGCCTGAGGTGTTAGGGTGTGAGAATTGGGGCTCTTCTGAGATGTGAAGGTACTGTGGCTGCTCTGAGGTGTGAAGGTGCAGGAATTGGGGCTGATCTGAGATGTGAAGGTGCATGAATTGGGGCTGATCTGAGGTGTGAAGGAGCGGGAACTGGGTTGTGTAGCAATTGTACGTACAAATATGGATGCAAACATCCATTTTGCTAAAGATCCTCCTTCTTGTGTCATTCTCACTCCAAAATCAGCCCCCCTCCCTTTCTGTTGAGTGGCAGGTGGTCTGGTGTGGCTGAGTTCAGGAGTGCATCAGGCACAGCTAGATACACTTCATGGTTGTAAACCTAATTAGCTGGTGCCATAGTGTCAGCCTCTTGCTCTGAACTGATCGTAAAGCCATAAACCCGTCAGTCACTGGACTTGAAAAGCATTCCGAAATAGCAGTAGAACCTACATCCCAGTTGAAACCACTTTTTCATATAATTTCATAATTTCTCGTAGGAAATACATACAGTAACAGAAAACCTATATTCAGATTGGTCCGTTTACTGCAAGTCACCTGATACCTTACACCCTTAGATTACGTCTACCCGAGAGCAGAAAGCGATATCTCCTTAACCGTCCCAAGCAGATATGTCATATCTGGTATCTGGACGTTCAGAATATCATTCTGTATATTATCCTACCAGTGGATAGGATGCTGCATGCACCTATGGAAGGTTATTGACCATGATATAAACCGGGAGGGATTTGGTCATAGCCTGAGTTCCCCGCCTAAACACCCCTTCCCAAATGAGGCGATTGGCCCTTGGCTTCAGAGACCCCCCCTACTGGGGAACTACAAAATAGGCTGTCAGGCCTGGAGAAGTAAGATGAAGAGACTCCCTTGTAACATCAGGAACCAACTTTGGGAGAAAAGGCACCCTTTTGTTTGGGTGCTTGAACGCTGCTTAATTCAGGACATCTGGCAAGTACTCTACCCCTCTAAACTTCTTTCTGTTATCTCTCTGTTGTATTACAGCTCTCTCTCTGTGTGTGTGTGTGTGTGTGTGTGTGTGTGTGTGTATATGTGTGTGTATATATATATATATATATATTATGCTAAATTTTTTTCTGTAAATATTTTTATTGCACCATTTTGGCCTTTTGTAGTAATAAATCCTATTTTCTGAAAAGGAAAACTAAGAATCCCTGTCTCTGTAGAGCGCTACTGTGTGTTTTAAACTTCTGCATACATTTGCCTGTGGTGACAGTGTGTATACAGACGCTTATTCAAACATCATAGTGTTACTGCTAAAATTGGTGTGTTTCCTCCTTCTCCGTACAAAAAGGCGGTGGTTTCAGTATGAAGGGTTAATTGCGTAATTAACCTGATCCAGTAACAATCTCTCTCAGGCTGTGGCCATAGATTGTGGTCCAGTGAGCTGGAAAATCTTTGTGCAGGATGCAGCTGAGCATGGCATTGTTACTCACGTGACAGCTTGGTTTTAGATTGGCTAGTCCTTCGGTCTCGAGTTGGTAAGAAGGGCTGGGGGTCTGACGCCGCGCCTGTCACAGAGTGATCTGAGGTTTGAAGGTGCAGTAGCTAGGTTTGATCTGAGGTGCGAAGGTGCAGGAATTAGGACTGATCTGAGGTATGAAGGTGCAGGAACTAGGGTGATCTGAGGTGTGAAGGTGTGGGAATTGGGATGATCTGAGGTGTGAAGGAGCAGGAACTGGGGTGATCTGAGGTTTGAAATGCGGGAACTAGGTTTGATCTGAGTTGTGAAGGTGCAGGAATTGGGGCTGATCTGAGATGTGAAGGTGCATGAATTGGGGCTGATCTGAGGTGTGAAGGTGCATGAATTGGGGCTGATCTGAGGTGTGAAGGTGCAGGAACTAGGTTTGATCTGAAGTGTGAGCTTGCAGAAATTGGGATGATCTGAGGTGTGAAGGTACAGGAATTGGGGCTGATCTGAGATGTGAAGGTGTAGGAATTGGGGTGATCTGAGGTGTGAAGGTACAGGAATTGGTGCTGATCTGAGATTTGAAGGTGTAGGAATTGGGGTGATCTGAGGTGTGAAGGTGCAGGAATTGGGGCTGATCTGAGGTGTGAAGGTGCAGGAATTGGGGCTGATCTGAGGTGTGAAGGTGTGGGAATTGGGATGATCTGAGGTGTGAAGGAACAGGAACTGGGGTGATCTGAGGTGTGAAGGTGCCGGAACTTGGTTTGATCCGAAGTGTGAACATGCGGCAATTGGGGTGATCTGAGGTGTGAAGGCGCAGGAATTGGGGCTGATCCAATGTGTGAGTGCAGGAACTGGGGTGATTTGAGGCGTGAAGGTGCAGGAAACTGCATGCTTTTGTTCAATGGACACTGGTTGCCAAATGTTTGTAAATGTGATGCTTAATGTGGAAAAGATTGCTAACACATGTAATAGGCCTGAAGCAATTCTGTTGCTCAATTAAAATAAGATTCAAAGAGAATCAACCTGTCAAAGAATGTTTACACTCTCCTTTCTGGCAGGTGATGTGTTGATGCTTTACTCTTTTGATGAGTTCCTGGTGCCACTTCTGCCTGACACTTCCAGCTGTGTCAGATAGCATGGTCCTCACTGGACACTGTATGCTCCATCTGACCCCTGTCTTTAGTTTGTGCTAAAGGGATGCTGCGGGCGGTGAGTAGTACCACAGTGCTTAACAGGGGACACCCTATAAGACACAACCAGAAGTGTCGACTAGGCCCAAGCTCTTTAGGAAATCAGATTTAATGCATTGCCCCACCAGTAAGGCAAGTCTTGAAATTATTTTATGCTGCGTCTCTCTGCATTTTTTTTTTTTTTTTTTTAACATAAGGATGTTTTTAAAGCAGGCCTAAAATCTAACCTAAGCTTCTATACAGCCCCAGTCTGCCATATCGCTGATCTAACCTAAATGTTCATAAACGTACCTGGTAGTGGCTCTGCATCTTCCTTAGGCATGGCAGGAGAAGGGTTTCACGTGCTAGACATGTCAGAGTGCCATCGAGGCACAATCTGCCAACACACTGCATGAACCCCTACACATGCCACGACCACTTTACCTGGAGCTCAAAGAAGAGGGCCCAGAACCCATGTGAAAGGGTTTCACTGGGCCATGTGGGTAACACCACTTGGGTTACAGATTCAGTCTTCTTTAAACAGTCATTTCTCAATAAGTCATGATTCACATGCAGAGTCTGTTGTCCTGAATTTCCAATCGACTTCTTATGTCTCTTGGGGGGTTTATCGTGATACCTCACTGCTGTTATTGAAATCTTTTCTGCTTCCCCATTCAGTCTGATGGTTCACATCAGTCAGATGGTCCCATCACTTGCTCCTAAAGGGTCATGGAACCCCCTTGTTCTCAACAGAGAGGCTGCAAAAAGTTAATCACTGCTGCTATTGGAATCTTTTCTGCTTCCCCATTTAGTCTGATGGTTCACATTGGTCAGATGGTCCCATCACTTGCTCCTAAAGGGTCATGGAACCCCCTTGTTATCAACAGAGAGGCTGCAAAAAGTTAATTGCCTGATGTAATTCTCTTAGGAACGTTGGCTCCAAGGGTATACAGCAGTGGTTCTCAACCTGTGGGTCGCGACCCCTTTGGGGGTCGAACGACCCTTTCACAGGGGTCCCCTAAGACCATCAGAAAACACATATTTCCGATGTGTAAAGAGCAGCTACTGTGTAGAAAGCAGCTGCTGTGTTGAAAGCAGCTACTCTGTTAAAAGCAGCTACTGTGTTGAAAGCAGCAGTATTAAAGGTAAAACGACACTTCATGAATTATAATTACTGGGTAAATAATTTTATGGTTGGGGGTCACCACAACATGAGGAACTGTATTAAAGGGTCGCGGCATTAGGAAGGTTGAGAACCACTGGTATACAGGGATGTGCAATTCCTATAGCCCAATGCCCGAAACATGCAGTTCTGGGCGCCGAAGAGGTTTTTCTTTACATTTAGCGCTGCTAACTAGCCATTGGATCGCTTTTGCAAGCAGCGGGATGGGACATCTCCCCTCCCGTGGGATGTGTCATCGCACCAGGACACCCGATCAACCATCTGACGCTTCCGCCGACTGATCATAAAGGCAGACAAAGACTGGAACTGCTCTGTTCACCTCTATGATATAGAAAACAGGAAGCGATGAGCATACGTAACTTACGGGTTCTCCTATGTAAATTGCGCCATTTTTAAAAATGGAAAGCTTTTAATCACAATTATTTAAGGGCAGAGGAGGGATCTGGGCTCTTACTGACACCAGATCGATCGATAAAGAGCACCTGTGATTGCCTATTGCTGTCACAAAGATTTCCATTCTTTGTGACAGCAATAAAAGTGATCAAAAAAGAAAAAAATTAAAGCGACAGTGTTAAAGTAATAAAAAGTAAACAAAAAACATTTAAAGCACCCCCTGCTCACATGAATACATGCATCAGCCCTGCACACACCAAACCGCAATCTGCCCACACATGTGATATATCACTGAGAACGTCCGGTCATGGACGGTAATTCTGGCACCAAACCTCCTCTGTAAATCTGAGGTGGTAATCTGTTAAGGCTGTGAAAAATTCACCTATGGATAGTTACATTTAGCTTAGTATAGTGTTTTTTTGCATTAAAATTCAAGAGTACATTTTTTTCAAAAAAATTCCATTAAAAAAAACGCTCTGGAAACACTGTGTTGCATAAAAAAATTGCAAAACCCGCCAATTTATTCTCTAGGGCCTCTGCTTTAAAAAAATTATGTTTTGGGGTTCTATGAAAATTTCTATCATTTTAAGTTGCCATAAAGCCCCTTTTGTTTTTAAAAGTACCCTGCCTAATAAAAATATCAACCCTTCTATCCTGGCATTTTTTTCTTTCTTTCAGGATAAGTACATTGTCATGAGGGGCAAGTAGACTGGATCCCCAGTTTAGTCCCTTGGACAAGTAGTTTTTTAAAAAAAACTTCACACCGCTGGCATATCTCTGTGTGGAGTACAAGTTCTGTTGCTATTGGAAAGGCCCAGTGGCTAAATGGTTGGCACTTCCACCTGGCAGTACTAGAGTCGCTAGTTCGAATCCCAACCCCAACACCACCTGCCTGGAGTTTGCATGTTCTCCCTGTGACTGCGTGGGTTTCCTCCGCGTACTCCGGTTTCCTCCCACACCTCCATGCTGGGAGGTTAATTGGCTCCTGTCTAAATTGTCCCTAGTATGTGTATGTATGAATGTGAGTTAGGGACCTTATATAGTACGCTCCTTGAGGGTTAGGGACTGATGTGAATGTACTATATATATGTAATAGTGCTGTGTAAATTGATGGCGCTATATAAGTACCTGGAATATATATGTAGATTTAAAGGTTTCCGTGTATATGGGTTCTTTGCAGTTTGTAAAGTTGTGATGGACTGTCATCAATCAATTACCAAGTCTCAATAACCTGTCTGGTTTGCTGGCTGAGGTATTAGATTTATGTATGCTTTTTGTGTGTGCTATGTAATGATCTCTATGATTTATTGCCTGATATTCTACTGACGCAGCTCATAATGCGAAATCTGCAGTTTTGGAGATATTATTTCTTTTCTTTTTTTTTTTTTTTCTTTTTTTTAACCACGTGCCTACCAGGCACTTATACCCCCTTCCTGCCCAGGCCAGTTTTCAGCTTTCAGCGCTGTCGCACTTTGACAATTGCACGGTCATGCAACACTGTACCCACATGAAATTTTTATCTTTTTTTCACACAAATAGAGCTTTCTTTTGGTGGTATTTAATCGTCACTGGGTGTTTTATTTTTTCACTATAAACAAAAAAGAGAGCAAAAAAATTGGAAACCAAAAAGTTTTCCTTTGTTTCTATTATAAAATTTAGCAAACAGGTAATTTTTCTCCTTCACTGATGTGCGTTGATGAGGCGGTACTGAGAGGCAGCACTGATGGGCACTGCTGGGTGGCACAGATGGGCACAGGTGGGTGGCACTGCTAGGCACTGATGGGCACAGGTGGTGCGGCACTGATGGGCACTGATCATCAGTGCGGATCACTTCTCTGACAATTGCCGGATATCGGCAGTACTTTCCTCAAGGTGTGACAGCGTGAGTAAAGTGCAGCCGATAACCGGCAACTGTATGTACCTGGTGATCTGTTGTGTCATTGGACGTGGTAAAAGGCTGCGGTGATTGGCTGTTTACCGCATCACGTGATCAGCTGTGTCCACAGGACACAGCGATCACCGGCGGCGCCAAGTGCGCGTTCTGGAATTACATCCATGGACGTCGTCCCAGAACTAGACAACCGCGCTGTAGCCATCTTTCGGTTATAGAGTGGTAGGGAAGAAGTTAATATTCCTAATTCTAGAAAAACTTTGTTTTTCATTTTAGACGTATGTGTTTAAAGCAGGGGTGAACAAATTAATGTGGAACTCCGTAGCCAGGCTAAACTGAAGACTACCCACAAGAACTCCTCACCAACTTGGTGTAAAGCCTTGATGACCAACCATATGCAGCCCTTTGGCACTTAAGGTGCAATCCTTGGGCCCCTGCAGTCAATATTCAGTGTATTGATGTTTTAAAGGGTTATTTCATCAGGAAAGACAACAAATGAACTCACAGCACTCCACCATTCCAGTCATCTCTGCAGTATACCTCATGATCCTCATCTTCCTCTACCCTCTCCAGGCAATATAATGGTCCAGCACTTTGAAACATATCTACTAAGTACCAAAGACTACATATCAGAACAAAGTGAGCACTCATTGGTCAGCACTGGCCATGTGACTACAGTGTGAGTCCTCTCTCCTTGGACAGCATAGCAGAACAAATATGAGATTCTCATTGGTCAGTACAGCTGCAATGGTCAGCGCAGAGCAGTATGCTGCTTTACAGCCTCCAGTGCTGTGAAGTTTTCAAGTTCTGGTCCATTCTAAGAGCTGGAGAGGGCATCAGAAGATGGCGATAACATAAGGAACATTCACCGAGGACCAAAAGAGCGGGGAGAGAGTTACGAGTTCACCGGTTCATTTTTTGTGAAAAGGTGAACACACCCTTTAAGAGTTCCTTCACATGGCACACTGCCCCAGAGCTGCTGGTTTACTTTTTGTACTATGTTCTATGGGTGTGCAGGCAGCCCATACAAAGTGAATGGATACACATCCGCTGTATGGACTCCCACACAGGCCTGCAGGCAGCCCATACAAAGTGAATGGATACACATCCGCTGTATGGACTCCCACACAGGCCTGCAGGCAGCCCATACAAAGTGAATGGATACACATCAGCTGTATGGACTCCCACACACGCCTGCAGGCAGCCCATACAAAGTGAATGGATACACATCAGCTGTATGGACTCGTACACACGCCTGCAGGCAGCCCATACAAAGTGAATGGATACACATCAGCTGTATGGACTCCCACACAGGCCTGCAGGCAGCCCATACAAAGTGAATGGATACACATCAGCTGTACGGACTCCCACACACAGGCCTGCAGGCAGCCCAAACAAAGTGAATGGATACACATCAGCTGTATGGACTTCCACACACGCCTGAAGGCAACTCATACAAAGTGAATGGATACACATCAGCTGTATGGACTCCCACACACGCCTGCAGGCAGCCCATACAAAGTGAATGGATACACATCAGCTGTATGGACTCCCACACACGCCTGCAGGCAGCCCATACAAAGTGAATGGATACACATTAGCTGTATGGACTCACACACAGGCCTGCAGGCAGCTCATACAAAGTGAATGGATACACAGCTGTATGGACTCACACACACGCCTGCAGGCAGCTCATACAAAGTGAATGGATACACATCAGCTGTATGGACTCGCACACACGCCTGCAGGCAGCCCATACAAAGTGAATGGATACACATCAGCTGTACGGACTCCCACACACAGGCCTGCAGGCAGCCCAAACAAAGTGAATGGATACACATCAGCTGTATGGACTTCCACACACGCCTGAAGGCAACTCATACAAAGTGAATGGATACACAGCTGTATGGACTCACACACACGCCTGCAGGCAGCTCATACAAAGTGAATGGATACACAGCTGTATGGACTCCCACACACGCCTGCAGGCAGCCCATACAAAGTGAATGGATACACATCAGCTGTATGGACTCCCACACACGCCTGCAGGCAGCCCATACAAAGTGAATGGATACACATCAGCTGTATGGACTCCCACACACGCCTGCAGGCAGCCCATACAAAGTGAATGGATACACATCAGCTGTATGGACTCGCACACACGCCTGCAGGCAGCCCATACAAAGTGAATGGATACACATCAGCTGTATGGACTCCCACACACGCCTGCAGGCAGTGCAGGGTTAGTAAACAAAGGGCTCTGCATAGTGCTTAGTGCCCATGTTAATGAGCTATAAGCCAATGATGGAAACCATTACTTAGACTGGCTACTAGCAGTTCTGTGGTTTGGTTTATTTCTTTCACACAGTATCACCTTCTCAGTGATGCTCCTTTCTTTTTTTTCTTGTTCTATTCTTTATATTTTTATATATAATTTATTTTTTAATGGGTCTTGTTGAGAGTAATATCAAATGTGGGTGAAGTGATTCAAAAGGAGGAGAAAATATGTGGAAGTATTGATCTATAAAGGGGCTGTAATAGTAGTGATCTCTAGCAGTCTAATGTAACATTTATCTAGTCTCTGAGTCTCTGACAGCCTTCAAAAGCATGTCCTAAGTCTTCTTTACCAAGTTTACAGTCACTGACCATCTCCTGTATCACGTCTGCAGTCTCTGACCATCTTCTGTATCATGTCTGCAGTCTCTGACCATCTCCTGTATCATGTCTGCAGTCTTTGACCATCTCCTGTATCGTGTCTGCAGTCTCTGACCATCTCCTGTACCATGTCTGCAGTCTCTGACAATCTCCTGTATCATGTCTGCAGTCTCTGACCTTCTGCTGTATCATGTCTGCAGTCTGACCATCTCCTGTATCATGTCTGCAGTCTCTGACCTTCTGCTGTATCATGTCTACAGTCTGACCTTCTCCTGTACCATGTCTGCAGTCTCTGACCATCTCCTGTACCATGTCTGCAGTCTCTGACCATCTCCTGTATCATGTCTGCAGTCTCTGACCATCTCCTGTATCATGTCTGCAGTCTGACCATCTCCTGTATCATGTCTGCAGTCTCTGACCTTCTGCTGTATCATGTCTACAGTCTGACCTTCTCCTGTATCATGTCTGCAGTCTCTGACCTTCTGCTGTATAATGTCTACAGTCTGACCATCTCCTGTATCATGTCTGCAGTCTGATCATCTCCTGTATCATGTCTACAGTCTGACCTTCTCCTATATCATGTCTGCAGTCTCTGACCTTCTCCTGTATCATGTCTGCAGTCTCTGACCATCTCCTGTATCATGTCTGCAGTCTCTGACCATCTCCTGTATCATGTCTGCAGTCCCTGACCATGTCCTGTATCATGTCTGCAGTCTCTGACCATGTCCTGTATCATGTCTGCAGTCTCTGACCATCTCCTGTATCATGTCTGCAGTCTCTGACCTTCTCCTGTATCGTGTCTGCAGTCTCTGACCTTCTCCTGTATCGTGTCTGCAGTCTGACCATCTCCTGTATCGTGTCTGCAGTCTCTGCCCATCTCCTGTATCGTGTCTGCAGTCTCTGACCATCTCCTGTACCGCGTCTGCAGTCTCTGACCACCTCCTGTATCGTGCTTGCAGTCTCTGACCGCCTCCTATACCGCGTCTGCAGTCTCTGAACGCAATTATACAATCCAAACGCACACATTCCTGTTAAAAATGGCTGTGTGTATAAGTGGGTGCTGCAGCGACCGTCGGCTGGAACCGAACAGAATCAGCAAGGGAGAATGTCACCAGCAAACCGAGGATCACCAATATGGGTCCAAACGGTTTAAAGAACAGTCACATAGTGACAGCAAGGCAACGTTTTGGAGTCTCAAAGGACCCCTTCATCAGACATTCCTACGAGATGTTACCTTGCTGTCATTATGTGATCGTTCGTTAAAACTTTTGGACCCATATTGGTGATCCTCGGTGTTCTGGTGACATTCTCCCTTTGCAGTTTCTGACCGTCTCCTGCACGGTGTCTGCAGTCTCTGACCTTCTCCTGTACGGTGTCTGCAGTCTCTGACCATCTCCTGTATCATGTCTGCAGTCTCTGACCATCTCCTGTATCATGTCTGCAGTCTCTGACCATCTCCTGTATCATGTCTGCAGTCTCTGACCATCTCCTGTACGGTGTCTGCAGTCTCTGACCATCTCCTGTACGGTGTCTGCAGTCTCTGACCGTCTCCTCTATTATTTCTGCAGTCTCTGACCATCTCCTGTATCATGTCTGCAGTCTTTGACCATCTCCTGTATCATGTCTGCAGTCTCTGACCACCTCCTGTACCATGTCTGCAGTCTCTGACCGTCTCCTGTATTATTTATGCAGTCTCTGACCACCTCCTGTACCATGTCTGCAGTCTCTGACCGTCTCCTGTATTATTTCTGCAGTCTCTGACCGTCTCCTGTATTATTTCTGCAGTCTCTGACCGTCTCCTGTATTATTTCTGCAGTCTCTGACCGTCTCCTGTATTATGTCTGCAGTCTCTGACCATTTCCTGTATCATGTCTGCAGTCTCTGACCGTCTCCTGTATTATTTCTGCAGTCTCTGACCATTTCCTGTATCATGTCTGCAGTCTCTGACCATCTCCTGTACGGTGTCTGCAGTCTCTGACCGTCTCCTGTATTATTTCTGCAGTCTCTGACCATCTACTGTACCATGTCTGCAGTCTCTGACCGTCTCCTGTATCATGTCTGCAGTCTCTGACCGTCTCCTGTATCATGTCTGCAGTCTCTGACCGTCTCCTGTATCATGTCTGCAGTCTCTGACTGTCTCCTGTACCATGTCCGCAGTCTCTGACCGTCTCCTGTACCGTGTCTGCAGTCTCTGACCGTCTCCTGTATCGTGTCTGCAGTCTCTGACCATCACCTGTACGGTGTCTGCAGTCTCTGACCGTCTCCTGTATCGTGTCTGCAGTCTCTGACCGTCTCCTGTACGGTGTCTGCAGTCTCTGACCGTCTCCTGTATTATTTCTGCAGGCTCTGACAGCTGTTCCTGTAGGATTCCATTCGCTGACTAGTATGTGCAACCTTTTGCAAATTTAGTAAAGGGCATTTGAGGTCCCACATCTAGTGAGTTGACCAGCACCGGTGGAGAGGCCTATCCTTGCCTCCTTCTACAGTGGTAGTTTGTGTGACAGCCCAGATCACACGCTTTAGTCCACCTTCCCTGCTAGTTCTACCTCACTAGATGAAGTGGTGATCACGCTGGGATGGGGGGAGGAGCATAGTGTGTCAGTCAAAGTGTTGGAGCTGTCAAATGGGTTGGCTTGCAGAAGATAACTGGAAGTGAATGGCTTCCTCTGCGTAGGCTGGCAGAGCAGTCCCTGTGAGGGTGACAACGGTACAGCCAGAGAACTGGCTGATGTTGTGTTGCCAGCAACTCTCAGGAAGTGAGTAGATCTAGCCGGCTCAGCCGGATATCTACTAATGTAGAGATGATGAACAATTGAAAGTTAAAAGGTACAGTGTTAAAGGTAAAGAGAAATGCACTCAGAAAATGTTCGACTTTAATGACACTTTAAGTGGTTTTGCATTTATATTTTTGTAATGTAGTTCTACTGTAACTTATAGAAGTGCTAAGGCATCCAAAGCACGTAGGGAAATATTTTGGTTGGCTTAGGCAGGCCCATCGATCCCAACTTGGGTGGTGTTCTGGTGACTAATGTGAGAAACAGACTTTTCCAACAGAAACAAGAATTCTGCATCGATCACAAAGCTTTCATGTTTGAAAACCTGTGTATTTGAAAGATGCTTGCAATGCCAGCAGTGATGTCTTACTACCAGTCCATCCTCTACATCAGGGGTCTCCAAACTTTCTTAAGAAAGGGCCACTTTACTATCCTTCTGTTTTAGATGGGCCGGACTGTGGACAGTGGGAGTAGAAAATGTCCTGGCTTCGGTAATAATGCCCTCATCCTTGGTGTCCGTGGAAGGAATAGTGCCCTCATCCTTGGTGTCAGTGGAAGGAATAGTGCCCTCATCCTTGGTGTCAGTGGAAGGAATAGTGCCCTCATCCTTGGTGTCAGTGGAAGGAATAGTGCCCTCATCCTTGGTGTCAGTGGAAGGAATAGTGCCCTCAACCTTGGTGTCAGTGGAAGAAATAGTGCCCTCATCTTTGGTGTCAGTGGAAGGAATAGTGCCCCCATCCTTCGTGTCAGTGGGAGGATTAGTGCCCCATTGTTGGTGTCAGTGGGAGGATTAGTGCCCCATCCTTGGTGTCAGTGGGAGGATTAATGCCCCATCCTTGGTGTCAGTGGGAGGATTAGTGCCCCATCCTTGGTGTCAGTGGGACGATTAGTGCCCCATCCTTGGTGTCAGTGGGAGGAATAGTGCCCCATCCTTGGTATCAGTTGGAGGAATAGTGCCCCATCCTTGGTGCCATTGGGAGGAATAATGCCCCATCGTTGGTGTCTGGATGGATTAGTGCCCCATGATTGGTGTCAGTGGACAGAATGGTACCCCATCCCTGGTGTCCATAAAAGGAATAGCGCTCCATCATTGGGGCTAGTGGGAGGAATAATACCCAGTCATTGGTGTCAGTGGGAGGAATAGTGTCCCATCATTGGTGTCAGTGGAAGGAATAGAGCCCCATCATTGGTGTCATTGGAAGCAATAGTGCCCCAACATTGGGGTCAGTGGGAGAAATATTGCCCAATCATTGGTGTCAGTGGGAGTAATAGTGTTCATGTAAGTGGAGGTAATAACACCCCAGGGACCGGATAAAGGTAAGCATAGAGCTTGTTTGGAGACCTCTGCCCTACATTGTCATTATATGTGTTCTATAACCGTAAGAAATACAGGGTTTAGACAAAAATATGGAAACACTACATAATTTGCAGGTATGAAAGTGCCAGCATGTTTTGTGTTTAAAGTGGAATTGAAGTAACATTCTTTTGCTTCCTCTGTGTGATGAGACACCTAACAAACAGGTAGGAAGCCTCATTGCAGAGCTCAATCTCAGTCTTACGGGACTGAGATTGAGCTCTGAAGTCACTTTTGCAGCAGTTGTTATTCTGGGTCACAATCCTGTACAATGTCTTTTTGTCTCTTTCGTTCAGTTGGCCATGTCAACCACACTTATGGTTATCAGAAGACGTTTTCCCGGAAACTGTATATGCCGTCATAATCTTTGATACTGTACCTTGTGACACAGCAAATACATTGGAAACTTCAATCACAGAGACAACAGCTAAGCGACACCAACAATTTGCCCTCTTTGAAGCTCTGACATGACTCCCTATGACTCCCTAGTAAGCAGCGCATGCAGTGAATGACGAAAGTTAGGCTTCTCACCTGTTAGCTAGGTGTCTCATCACACAGCGAAAACAAAAGAATGTTACACCATTTCTTCTTTAAACAAAACATTTCATCACTTTCACACCTGCAAATCATGTTGTGTTTCCATTTTTTCTCTTTTCTTTATAATGCACACTTAATTTGAGTTATTACGGCAATACCAGATTACATTCGGAGCGATTCAGTAAGAAATTTCTGACTCATTACTGGCAGTGTAGATGATGTTAGGAGCCGTGCAACAAATCCACTAAGGTCATGTGACACTTTCAGTAGAAATACAGATGTGTGCCAAATTCAAGTAGTTCATAGCAGGGTTTCTCAACCAGGGTTCCTCCAGAGGTTGCTAGGGGTTCCTTGAGCAATTTCTGCCTCTCAGATAAGTTCCCACTGACACCATTGATCTTTTTAGCTATCTGTAAGGGGATAATTCTTTCCAGTGTCCACCAGTGTAAGGAGCATTCTTCCCACTGACCATCACACCATTGTATCATGACCATTTGGTAATTCAGGTCAGCTATGTGGTTGAGTTTCATCATTCATGGTTCCTTGAATGAGGATATGATATGGGAGTGAATGCAACCCCATTTTTTTTTACCTGTTTCTCAGTCCTCCCCACCACCTTTATTTTTCCTCTAGGCCTAGACCCACATATTTTGTTTCGATTATATGGACTACAGCCCATGATTTTTATCTTGCTGTGGTAAATTTCATGTTGAAACTCTCTTCATACACTATGCCTTAGACAGGTGTTGAATGCACTCCCGTATCATACCCTCATTCAAGGGACCCTGAATCTCAACCAAGTGGGTGGTCTGAATTACCAAATTGTCATGATTAAAGTCATTGGGAAGAATGCTCCTTACACTTGTGGTCATTGGGAAGAATTACCCTCTTACAGATAGCTAAAACGTTCAGTGAAGTCAGTGGGAACTTATCTGAGAAGCAGAAATTGGTGATTGCCCAAGGAACCCCTAACAACCTCTGGACGAACCCTACGGTTATATGAAACCCTGGTATAGAGTTGTAAACATTGTAAGAGAACCTGAGCTGGGGCTCCCAGAACTTTCAGGTTTTTATCCTTGAAGAGCAGTCTCATACTTGAATCATGGATCAACTGCTGTGCTTCGCTTCCTATGGGACCATACAAGGACAGCTACATTGGTCTGATTCTTAGGATGATTCTGTCCTAATGAAAGGGAGAATCAAGAGGTTTCAGTTGTCAACCGAACAGGAACAGAGGGAAAATCCTCCAATAGGAACACTTGTTAAGGTGACAGCTGTATAAGATTGGATTTCTCCCATTTTAGAGATATTTTCTTTCACTTGCTGTAGTGGCTGAATGGTGGTAAGTGAAGTCATTTAACCAATTCCACCTTCATCCAAAACATCTCTGTGGTTTACTAAGGTTTATTGTACATGAGTGTCAGCATTTTTGATGCCTACATCTGTTTGTCAAGTACTTGATGCTTTCATTTTTTAAGTGAACTTTACAGAGTAGTGTTCACTTGCGTTTACACCAATCCGCTAGATCATTATAATCTGACAGCAATACCCATTGAGGCATGGACTCCACTAGACCTCTGAAGGTATGCTGTGGTGTCAGTCCTTTTTTTTATTTTATTTTTTTCTTAATACTGATCACTGTATTGGTGTCACTAGTCAGTCCCCACAGTCCCGCTATAAGTCGCTGATCGCCGCCATTACTAGTAAATATAAAATTTTAGAAATCCCAGTACATATACCGCCATTTGTAAAAGCTATAACTTTCACGCAAACCAATTAATTGACACGTATTGGGATTTTTTTTTAGCAAAGACATGTCGCAGAATACATTTTGGCGTAAATTTATGACAATTTGATTTCTTTAAATTTTTTACTGGACATGTTTTAATAGCAAAAAGTCAAAAATATTTTTTTTTTTTTTTGTTTTTTTATATAGCGTAAAAAATAAAAACCGCACAGGCGATCAAATACCACTGAAAGCTCAATTTGTTGGGAAAAAAGGAAGTAAATTTCATTTGGGTGCAGCATTGCTGATTTTACTGATGTGGGTTTAGTAACACTTCATTTATAATGTCCAACGCAATCTCCCCCATCCATCCACGTTTCCATGCTTTATTTTGCTGAGAAATCCCTTAGCAAAACACTCCCTAACATTTGTGGCTGTGGCCATCTTGAGTAAGGTCAGATGATTCATGTAGAAGCTACTTCCAGGGATCCATCTGCCTTTAGCTCAGTCATACAGGCAGGAGGGTGTGCTTAGCTGAGAAAACCCCTCCTGAGGACCCCCAGGATGTGTGACATCATTTGCCTAGGCATTGAAACCAGGAAGTAACTAAAGAAATGTAAAAAAAACTGTTAAAAACAAGCAAGTACAATATACTTTCCTATCTATTTACTAATGCTATCAGCATAACAATTAAAAATAGTCAATGTAAATTAAGAGAGTGAAGTTCCACTTTAAAGTGGTTGTAAACCTTAGACATGAAATATGAACAAAGCATATCTCTCTATAGTGTTTACTTGTCTCAATCCAGAGCACTGTGTCATTTCTGTCTGCTGCTTCATTTCTCTGCTATCAGCATGAATCACTTCTGACAAGTTTTTCTGACACCAAGAGAAAAAAGGTGACGGGAGGGAGCTCCAGCAGATTGAGAGCCTCAGCTCAATGTCTGTAAGCTGTGTGGAGGGGGTGTGTCTCTTCACTCCAATCAACTGTCAGAGCTCTCCTCACTGAGCTTTGCAGAGTGTAACTTCAACTCTCTGCCTCCTTTTTTTTTCTGAACTCTCAGAAAAACTTTATAATTTCCGGTGAACTGCAACTCAGTGGGTTCCCTACATTTCTCGAAGTCTTGTTAAAGTGAGTGTTGGCTGCAGCACCTGATTGCATTTGATACTATAGTTTTTGCTATCTGTTCCTTCAGCAGAGAAAACAAGGGGTTCGATCTGTAGTGCTCATGTACAAGTCCTTAATGGAGATGGCCGGAAGCACTGAATTGAATGGAGTCCCAATATAAAACTGTCCAACGCCTACACCCCTTGCTGGATATTTGACGTTGGGGTCCCTTTAATCCAATTTCCTTCACTTCATCTTCCACCAGAATTATTTACCAATTTGTATGCGTTGGCTCTGCGGCTTTAAATCCACCCCCGTCCCCCCCTCCATCTTTTATTTTATGTCTCTGGTTTTATGTCGGAGGTATAAGATTTATGTCTCCCCTCAGTAATGAAACTTTCCTCATGCCATATGGCACTCACACACCTTATTCAAGTTGCCTAGAATTACCCTCATCCATCGTGGTGTTATGACACTTCTGATCAGATATGACACTCATTAAAAGCAATGCCAGGCAGCCAGCTACTTTATGACATCTCACTCTGCTCGTCTGGCCCCTGGCTCTGTACACAGTCTCCTCTCCGCGTTATTAACACTTTCCCGTCACATACATCAGTGTCTTCCCCGATCCCAGCACTGCGTCCGTCTTCTCCATCGGAGAAGAGATGATCGGAGCATCACTGGCGTTCAATATATTCTTACACCCGACAGGAAATGGCTTGGGTTTCACATTTTGTTCCTTAAAGTGGATCTAAACCGAAAAACTTTGAATAATATGTAAATAATCCATCAGTGGAATTGCATTAGTTTTCCTTTTCAGGCTTTTCCCTGGTTTTCACCTGGTGATCCACATCCAGACCTAAGGAGGGAGCAGTACAATCACCCTGGGTCAGGTAGTTTATTCTCACTACACAACACCTCCTCCTTTACTTATTGTCAAGGCAGGAATGGGGGTGTACTGTAGTAGGAAGAGGAGACAGCTTATAGCATAAGTTCACCTTTTCAGAAAACGTTAAAAGGCGAACGAACACCAAACACCTTCGCCACCCCCTCATCCCTGGTCCTTGCTGCACTTACCTCCATGGATGATAAGCTGTCAGTGCCCATGCAGCAGCTGTAGCAATCTGGGTTGTGAAATCACATTCGTCTCCTGTTCTCTCTGCAGGGCTTCCAGGACAGATCAGAGCAATTCTGATTGGTCAGCACCGCTCTGATCCATCCTGGAAGCCCTACGAGGAGAAGAGCTGGGATTTCACATCCCGAACTTCTACATAAGCTTGCTTGGCCACTGACCGCTCATCACCCACAGAGGTAAGTATCACATGGACCAGGGGGGTGGGAAGCCTGTAGGGGGTTAGTTTACCTTTTCAGTTTTTCTGAAAAGTTAACCCTTCAGTCCCACTGCAAGGGAGAATTTTCTGATTTACTGGAGTTGGACTCTGATCTCCGGTCTTCACTTCAGTCTTGCACAGTTGTACCGGCTCCTCTCCTCTACTGAATTGGCTTACTCTGTTTTCACTGCACACTGTGAGCTTCCCACAGCACCCCACCTAAGTACTCCTGGCTGTTATGCAAATATCAAAATGCCTTGATGGGCTGGTGTCAGTCCAGAGGAGAGGGTGTTTCTAGCAGGAGTTTTTTTTCAGCAGGAACGCAGTTTCTGGCACCTCCAGCACTGAATGTATGTAATGGCAACGGGTGCTGGGATGTGCTGGAAGGTCTATTGATGCTGGCTGCTGGGGGGGGTCTATTGTCACTGGACAGGATCTATGTTTGCATGGTGGTCTATTGTTGCTGATGGGGGATCTATTGTTGCTAGAAAAGATCTACTGTTGAGGGAGGGGTCTATTGTTGCTTGCTGTTGAAGAGTATATTGATGCTGGCTACTGGGAGATCAGTTGTTGCTGCTGGTTGTCTATTGTTGCTGCTGGTTGTCTATTGTTGCTGCTGGTTGTCTATTGTTGCTGCTGGTTGTCTATTGTTGCTGGGATGGTATTTTGCTTCTTGGGGGGTCTATTGCCTCTGGCTGCAGGGGATATATTTTACTTTTTTTCTTGTTTATAATGAACACATTCCATCCAAAATGATACTTGGCTGTATATTCTCTATATGGAGCGATACTGGAAGGTGGCTAGAGGTCGAACCAAGGGCTGTACTTGAGGGTGGGTTGGGGGCAGAGACAAAAAGTGATTCAGAAGGGGGAGTTCCTGCACCTCTTCCCTGAGAAAAAAAAGTCCTAGTTCCTAGGCAGGCAGTATTTGCATGCAGACCACATGTGATGCTGAGCCTCCATGATTAAAAGAACTGAAATCCAATGAATAGAAGGGGCGGTCGAGGGGCAGTCATGCTGGAAGGAAAGCACTAGATCAGGGGTCTCCGAACTTTCTAAACAAAGGGCTAGTTTACTGTCGTTCAGGCTTTAGGTGGCTGGACTGTGCCCAGTGGGAGTAAACCATGCCCCATCTCTTGTATTAGGGGTGGAATAGTGCCTCCTCGTTGGTGTTAGTGGGAGGATTAGTTTCTGATTGTTGTAGTCAGTGGAAGGAATTATGTCCCATTGTTTGTGTCAGTGGCAGGATTAATGCCTCAAGGGCCGGAAAAAGTTTGGTGACCACTGGGCTAGATTATAATGGATCTTCTCCAGCCAGAAAATGAGGCTTGTCTCTATATCACTTGGTGCAACCTGTAATGCACATTGTGAGAAGCTCACAGTATGCAGTGACATTAGAGTAATCAATAGGAGGAACCTGTACAACTAAGCTGAAGGGAAGGCCTGAGGTCAGCGCTGAATATGCCCAGGTACCTACCTACGTCAGGCTCCTAGTGCTGAAAACAAGTGTTTTGATAATTTAGTGAAAATTGGAGATATTTTATTGCCATAACTTGAGGATCTCTGTAGTATTTAACATCATTCTGTGTTTGTATTGCAGGAGGGACAGTAGCGTCATTAAAGAAGAAATTAAAGCCTTTCTGGCAAACCGAAGAATATCGCAGGCTGTGGTTGCACAGGTCACAGGTGAGTAGAATGGACCTCAGAGATTTCTGGAGGTGCTTCCCCTGCAAACCATAGAAAAATAGTCCTGAGATCTCTTCACCCCGTAATAAACAGTGATGGGAAGGCCGGGCTAGGATCATGATTGCAGTATTTATTCTTCCCTTTCATATATATTGATCAGCGAGTGTGAACATTCCAAATGCTATGTATGATAATTAGACCCGGTACTGGCCGGATGGGGTTTATTTTTGCTGCAGATAAAGTTGGGAAGGATGTGATGCCTCCTCAGAAGGCCGCAGGACCATTCATAGGGTGTAGCGTGGATTGCACATGCTCAGTAGGGAGGCAGCTGTCAAGCTACAGGGAGTCACAGCCAGCTTCCCACAGTTAGCATGGCAAGACCATTGAAGAAATGGCCCGGTTAGGACAGCACTGGATCCCTGGACAGATAACTGTGTTTTTATTACAAGTCAGCAGCTACAGTATGTGCATCTGCTGACTTTCAATTTTTTTTGGTTGTGGGGGTGTGCTGAAGAACCTCATTAAAGTGACACTACACTGTGCACAATTATTAGGCAAGTGATTTTTGTGACCAAATCATCATTTTTATGCATATTATCCAGCTCCAAGCTGTATAAAATCGAATGCTTATTGGATTTAAGCATATCAGGTGATGTGTATTTGTGTAATGAGGGAGGGAGTGACCTAAGGAGATCAACATCCTATATCAAGGTGTGCATAATTATTAGGCAGCTTCTTTTCCTCTAGCAAAATGGGCCTAAAAAGAGATTTAGCTGACTCTGAAAAGTCAAAAATTGTAAAAAGTCTTTCAGAGGGATGCAGAATTCTGGAAATTGCTAAGATATTGGGGCAAGATCACAGAACCATCAAACGTTTTGTTGCAAATGGTCAACAGGGTAACAAGAAAAGTGAAAAAAAGAGGCAAATTAATTGCCATAGATTTGAGAAAAATCAAACGTGAGACTACCATGAACCCATTATCCTCTAGTGCTGTCATATTCCAGAATTTCAACCTACCAGAAGTGCCCAGAAGTAGGTTTTCAGTGCTCAGAGTTATGGCCAAGGTAAGGAGGGCTGAAACCCGACCACCACTGAAAGACACATACGTTGAAATGTCAAGACTGGGACAAGAAATATCTGAAGACAGAGTTTTCAAAGGTTTTATGGACTGATGAGATGAGAGTGACTCTTGACGGACCAGATGGATGGGCCCGTGGCTGGATCAGTAATGGGCACTGAGCTCCACTTTGACTCAGATGCCAGCAAGTTTGAGGTGGGGTACTGGTTTGAGTTGGTATTGTTAAGATGGGTTAGCTGGATCTTTTCAGGTTGAAGAGGTGCAGGAAAAAGTCTACACCTTTCAAGAAGACTATGATATTTATGCAGGACAGCCCTCCATCGCATGCATCAAAGTACTTCACTGTACGGATAGCCAGGAAAGGAAAGAAATTACATTACCCCCTTCCTAATTTTGACCTAAATCCTATTGAGAACTTGTGGGCCCTTCCTAAATGGGAGATTTACGGTGAAGGAAAACAGTATACCTATCTGAACAGTGTCCGGGAGGCTGTGGTTGCTGCTGCACAAAATGATCATCAACAGATCAAGAAACAGACAGACTCCATGAATGGAAGGCTTATGACCTTTTTTTTTTTTTCATCAAAAATGTTTATTTGGAAATTTTGAGTTGTTTATTATTCTCACTTTAACAGATGTAAATAAAGTGATGTCAAGGTGTTGTCAGTCATATTGTAACTGGGCTTTTTTGTGGCATTGGTGCAGTAAAAGCTTCTTTCTGGCACCTCAACCAAACAGCTCATTTTTGTTCCAAGTATCATCGTATTGTACACCTTAAAAACAATCATACTATCTTTTTCCAGAGCAGCCTGTATTTCTTTTGAGGTTGCCTGTGGGTTTTTCTTTGAATCCTGGACAATTCTTCTGTCAGTTGTGGCTGCAATCTTTCTTAGTCTACCTGACCTAGGCATCAAGTGATCCCTAAACTTTACACTTCTTAATAGGTGATTTCACAGTACTGATTGGCATATTCAAGGCTTTGGACATCTTTTGATGTCCTTTTCCATCTTTATAAAGTTCCATTACCTTGTTACGCAGGACTTTTGACAGTTCTTTTCTGATCCCCATGGCTCAGTATCTAGCCTAGTCAGTGCTTCCATGTAAGAGCTAACAAACTCATTGACTATTTATACACTGACACTAATTGCAATTTAAAAAGCCACAGATGTGGGACATTAACCTCTAATTGGCATTGTAACCCGTGTGTGTCACCTTGTGTGTCTGTACCAAGGCCAACCATTCCAGGGGAGGGAAACTTTAGATCCGGGCCATTTGGGTGATTTCTGTTGTTATGATTTAAAAATGAGCCAAACTATTTGATAATAAATGACTTCATATGATCATCATCCTTCAATAAAAGAGCAGTTTTTGGCATGATCAGTCATATTTTCAATATCAATGCCAAAATGTCACAATTTCTGCCAGGGTATGCAAACTTTTGAGCACAACTGTATTTCACAATTTTAAAGCCTGTAATTGATTTCAGTGGACTGTGCCTGCACAGCCATGGCGGGTTTCCGGCTTGGTAGAGATGTCAAAATGTTAAGTCTCATTCCTTTGCTTTCACTATATTTTGCTTCCCATACCATGCACTTATAATAAAAAGATATTTATATAGAATATATCCTAAAAGACATATCAGCAAGGCAGGACTATATGCAGACAGATCGATAATTATCAAAGGTTGCAGATGTTTAATAATCTCTTTGGCTTTTAAGCTACCATGAAAGCTGCTAGTGTCGTGTGTTTTAGGCATCAATGCCACCATGGCTGCCTGGGGCGGACTTCCTACTGTTCCTACTGCTGGCAATGAAGCATCCATGTGGTGATTGATGAGCAGCAGGGCTAAAAGTGGCCCTGGATACAGCATGTGGGGGCACACAAAGGATGCTGTTGATTCCAATATACAGGAGGAAAGGTTTTCTAGTGGGTGTATTCAGTTTACTTTAGAAAATACTGTACAACTTTGGCCGTTATTGCATTATTGTACATGAATACAATTCTTCTTAGGGGCAGGCAACCTCAGCACCCCACCTGTTGTAGAACTACGAGTTCCATGATGCTTTGCAGCACTCTGACAGCCACAGGCATGACTCGCAGAGGCATGATGGGATTTGTAGTTTCATTAGAACTGAAGTGCCAGGGTTGCCTAATTCTGGTCTAGACTGTATATATGCAGTTTATGGTCGGTTTGGTCTTGTTGTTCAGAGCCTGTGTGTTTCTTTCAGGCATCAGTCAGAGCAGGATCTCTCACTGGCTGCTCCAGCAAGGCTCCGATTTAAGCGAGCAGAAGAAAAGAGCTTTCTATCGGTGGTACCAGCTGGAGAAGACGAGTCCTGGTAAAGTACCAATTACTGCATTATTGTAAGAGCTTATTACCGTTTTCTCACCGCATGCCTTCTGTAAATCCCGGAGGATAGGATGGAAGTTGGTGGAAGTTTATAGTGTTTACGCTGTCTGAAGAGGATGAGCAGCTTCACTACTAAGGTGGCCGACTGAGTTGAAGCACACAGTTAACACACTCACACATAAAGCAGATATAGATTCTGCTGCTAAAATCTAGAATAAGCTTTAATATATTAAAGTGAACTAGAAGGCAAAAATCAAAGATTTGCTATGCTAATAGGGAGCATCTACATCGATCAGCCATAACACTATGACCAATCTTGTATCTGGTTACAATGGCACCTGAAGGTAGGTGGGTGGGTCTAAGGTAGGAAAACCCGGTGACAGGGTCATAGGTGGCCAAGGTTTGTTGATGCACTTGGGTAGCAAAGGCTTGTCCTGTGCAGCGTGATCCAAAAGAAGAGCTACTGTTGCTCAGATTTCTGAAAATAGTTAATGCTGGTTCCAATAGGTGTGAGAAAACACAGTGCATTGGGGCTGTGTAGCCGCAGACCGGTCAGGGTGCCCATGTTGATCCATATCCACAGCCATAAGTGCTGACAATGAGCACGTGAGCATCGGAACTGCACTACGGAGCAATGGAAGAAGGTGGCCTGATCTGATGAATTCAAGAATTGTTTGAGGTGTTGACTTGATCTTCAAATTCCCTAGATGTCAAACTAATCGAACATCTGTGGGATGTGCTGGAAAAAAAAGTCCAATCCATAGGGACACCACCTCGCAACTTACAGAACTTAAAGGATCTGCTGCTGATGGCTTGGTTCCAGATACCACAGCGTACCTTTAGAGGTCTAGTGGAGTCCATGCCCGATGGTGGGTGGTGGTGATGTTATGGCTGATCGGCGTGTGTGTGTGCCTACGTATTACCCTGAAAATTAGCAGTGCAATTGCTCTATAGCCTTTTGGCTGCAAACCTGCAGTGTGAAATCCTGTAAGGCACTGCTACTGAGATTTGGAGGAATTTGGTAGTGACGCTTCTGTGCTGCTCACTGTTCTCCTTGCTAGAGGATCTTGCAAGTTGGAAGCAAAGCTCTGCCTCTACCAAGATGGCTGCTTCCATACACAGACATAATGAAGAACAGGGCATGGTACGCCCAGCAATGGAGAAAGTTCAGCTGTAAGGAGACTTCAGTCAACAATGGTGACTTGTCTTTAATGTAATGTCAAAAGTAATTTTTTAAATATGAAGCCTTCATTATTTAAATGCTTGCTTAGTGATCTATGAAGGTCCTAAGGCAGGCATTGCCTGTTATAGGGTGACAGTGCTTTGTTCCTGTCTCCAGTTTGTGCTCCTGCATTGTCGCCCTGTCAGGGGGATTCCAATGGAGACAATAGAGATTACAGTTGGCCATTTAACTTCTTGCTGATCATGCAGCATATATGTGTGCCGGGAAGGGTGGTAGGCTTCAATGCGTACGCGCCACACATGGCAGCTGAGGTTTCTGTGCTGGGTGTGCGCTTACTGGGCATTCCCAGAACAGTGCCCTAGCTGGCACAGATAACACCCCCCCTCCCCCTACAATATTTAGGTATGACAGAGAGCCATGGGGACCAATCATGTGACTACTGTGACCATCATAGTTGTCACGTGATCAGGAAGCTGGTCCTGCTCCCCTGCCTTAAGACTCAGTTAAAGAGCCTCCGTAGACAGGAAGAGATTAAACACACAATACACAGACCCAGTCCAATGTTGTCGCTATCAGGAAACCCGTCCTGAGAAATACCATGCATGTGAATATGGGGTGGCTGCAGGGAGGTTCCAGAAGATCAGCAATACTGAGATGTGCTTCCCCTCTAAAAAGCATTCCACAATGGACTGCTTTTCAGACCGCGAGGAACATAAATGTAGTCTCCTCTCTGCCTGTTTTAACCTTGTAAAGCCTGCACCACTGCATGGCATCTGTGTACATTGTATGTGTATATTCCTTTGCTCCCCTATTTACTTGAATGGGTCATGTTCGATGGTGGTACTGCCAGCCAAATGTGACATGAAGTGTTATTTTTGCTGTGGCAGTGAAGCAAATGTGTTTAACACAATCCGGCTGCCTTTGCATGGGGGGGCTCTTGTCCATAATGGGCATGGTATTGGCACAGCTCCAGATGATCCACATTGGCTCACAATTGATATAATCCAGAAATATTTAGACAGAATAAAGGTGAATAAAGCACCTGGACCGGATGGCATACACCCACGGGTCTGTAAAGAATTGAGCTCTGTCGTTTCAAAGCCATTGTTTCTCATTTTTAGGGACTCTTTAATGACTGGCATAGTACCACTGAATTAGCGTAAGGCCAATATGGTGCCAATATTTAAAAAGGGGTCAAAATCTTTACCAAGTAATTATGGACCTGTTAGTTTAACTTCTATAGTTGGGAAGATACTGGAGAGTGTAAGACCACATAGATGAGTGCTTGGACAGAGGGGTGGAGGTGGATGTGGTATACTTGGACAGAGGGGTGGTGGTGGACGTGGTATACTTGGACAGAGTGGTAGCGGTGGATGTGGTATACTTGGACAGAGGGGTGGCGGTGGACGTGGTATGCTTGGACAGAGGGGTGGCGGTGGACGTGGTATACTTGGACAGAGGGGTGGAGGTGGACGTGGTATGCTTGGACAGAGGGGTGGCGGTGGACGTGGTATGCTTGGACAGAGGGGTGGACGTGGTATGCTTGGACAGAGGGGTGGAGGTGGACGTGGTATGCTTGGACAGAGGGGTGGCGGTGGACGTGGTATGCTTGGACAGAGGGGTGGACGTGGTATACTTGGACAGAGGGGTGGAGGTGGACGTGGTATGCTTGGACAGAGGGGTGGCGGTGGATATGGTATGCTTGGACAGAGGGGTGGCGGTGGACGTGGTATACTTGGACAGAGGGGTGGCGGTGGACGTGGTATGCTTGGACAGAGGGGTGGTATGCTTGGACAGAGGGGTGGCAGTGGACGTGGTATACTTGGACAGAGGGGTGGAGGTGGACGTGGTATGCTTGGACAGAGGGGTGGCGGTTGACGTGATATACTTGGACAGAGAGGTGGCGGTGGATGTGATATACTTGGACAGAGGGGTGGCAGTGGACGTGGTATACTTGGACAGAGGGGTGGCGGTGGAATACTTGGATTTTACAAAAGCGTTTGACACAGTTCCCCACACACGGCTAATGTGTAAGGTAAAGTCTACGGGCTTGGAAAAATCCGTATGTAAATGCACTGCCAAGCTGCAGTTTCTAAAGCGAGCAAAATCTTCTCTTGTATTAAAAGAGATATACTGTACACTCCAGTGAGAGAGATATCGTTTCCCTCGGTACAAATCATTAGTAATACCTCATCTGGAATATGCAGTTCAGTTTTGGGCATCAGTTCACAAAAAGAACATTGGGGAACTGGAGAAAGTACAGAGAAGGGCAACCAAACTGATAAGAGGCATGGAGGAGATCAGCTATGAGGAAAGATTAGAGGAACTGAATTTATTCTCTCTTGAGGAGATTAAGGGGGGATATGATCAACATGTATAATACATAAGGGGGGGATATGATCTCCATGTATAATACATAAGGGGGGATATGATCTCCATGTATAATACATAAGGGGGGATATGATCTCCATGTA